>NC_142011.1:192823927-193050567 GCF_049901735.1 Notechis scutatus
TTGCCATGGCTTCCTTCTTAAGGCTGAGAGAAGGTGACTGGCCCAAAATCAACAAGCTGGCTTCATGTCCAAGGTGGGGCTACAACACACAGTCTCCTGGTTTCTAGCCTGATGCCTTAATTGTTATACCCATCTGACTCTCAAAAAAAGCTATACATTAAGTTAGGAAAATACAAGCCGTGAAAATGAAAACCTGATTTGGAAAGACAATATACATTCATTAAAAAATAAAATAATTTTAGGAAACAGAAAGTCTGGAAGTCATTTATTTGTATGCCAATATGTAATCTATTCAGTGGTGGGATTCAAATTTTTTTACTACTGGTTCTGTGGCCGTGGCTTGATGGATGTGGCATGGCTTGGTGGGTGTGGCATGGCTTGGTGGGCGTGGCATGGCTTGGTGGGTGTGGCATGGCTTGGTGGGCATGGCATGGCTTGGTGGGCGTGGCAGAAGAAGGATACTGCAAAATCCCCATTCCCTCCCCACCCCACTAACCTGCTTTCCAGCTCCGTTCTCCTGTGCAGGGCAACAAAAGAAGATCCAGCCGATCAGCTGGGACTCGGGAGGCAGAGAATAGATGGGGGTGGGGCCAGTCAGAGGTGGTATTTGCCGGTTCTCCCAACTACTCAAATTTCCGCTACTGGTTCTCCAGAACTGGTCAGAACCTGCTGAATACCACCTCTGAATCTATTCCAACAGAAGGTTTGCATTGGTTTAAACTTTGTACTGCAATAGAAGAAAACAGGGTTATGTTTGACTAAGAAGTTTTATCTTTTAGTTAGTGATCCTCTCATGCAGAAAGCTTTTTATTTTATTTTTTTCATTAAAAGTACAGGGAATATACTAGAGCTATGCTTGACTTTGTTGGGGGAGAAAACAATCTCTTATATCCACTTGAAAACAAAAATCTTAAAGAAATTATTTTTGTAGAAGAAGGCGTGAAGGTTCACTCACTGGTAATATGGATGCACAAAACCCATTTTGCTAAATACTGTTACTATGAAATGAAACCAGAGCTTTTTTCTTTTAATGGGCAAACTGCTGGGGGGAAAAAGTCATGGAATTGTGTTTCTGTACATAACTGCAGTCTATTTTATGTATAAAGATGGGAAAAAATGGGTGCTACCCAGGGGTGGGCTTCAAAAATTTTAGCAAAGTGTTCTCTGCCCGGTTGCTGGGTGGGTGTGGCCATAGTAGGTGTGGCCTAGTCGGCCTCCTGCACCATGGAGGGCGTTTTTTTCCCCCTCCCCAGGCTCCAGAGGCTTTCCTTGAGCCTCCGGGAGGACTAAAATGGCCTCCTCGGCCTCCGGAGGCTCTCTGGAATCCAGAAATGGGCTCATTTCTGGCTTTCCTGAACTTCCGGGAGGCCCATTTTCACCCTCCCCAAGGCTCCACATGCGCCCTGTACTTATCTGCATCCAAAATGGGCCATGTGGGGACTCCTGGGAGGGTTGGGCGGGGTGGGGTGGGGCCAGCCAGGAGTGGGATTTGGGGATTCTCCGAACTGCACAGAATCTTGGTTAGGGGCTCTCCCGAACCTCTGCAAACCCCCAGCAGCCCCACCCCTGGTACTACCTGCAATGGAGGAATGTTTGGTAACGATGATACAATTTGCAGAGCTAGCTAAATTATTTATTTATTTATTTGATTTGATTTGCCAATTGTTTACAAGATAATAAGTATAAGTGTATACATAGTTGTGAATACATGAACCCTGGGTTGGCTAAATTAACTTCTTCTTTGATCAAAGAAAAGACAATGTCTATATTTATTGTTGACTGGAAACCCTTAAAGGTTTTCTGTGTAAAACAGAAACAAAATGAAGTTGTGATTTATGCTTGTGATGGTTGGAATAGATTATAGAAGGAAAAGAGTTATGATGTAATCCAAGAGTAAGAGGTAAACCTATAATTGTACTTATAACTGCTGTAAAGAAAATCAGAAACTACTTCTTTATACCTTTTTTTTATTTTGCTATTCATTTTTTCATCTTGCACTTTAAGGTTTCTTTCTTTTTTAATTTATTTATTTTCTCTTTCTTACTTTATATTAGCTTGTGTCAGTTCTTATATTTCTTTTGAAAATCTTTAATAAAATTAAATTAGAAGCCAAATTTTACTATTAAAATATGGCAGAAAAATGATTTATTTTAATACTTGGCTTCCTCTAATAAAAAGAAGGATATAAATTGTTATGTCTTTGTGAAGTAGAAAATAACTATTTTCAATCCATATAAACTAATCCTCAACTGCTTAAAATTAAAAAATACCTCAAAGTCACAATCTAAATTTAATATTATGGTATGAAATCTTAAAGTACAGAAAATCTGATCTTCATCAGGAGAATATTAAGAATTTTTGTTGCCATATGTTTGATAAGAACAAAAATGACCATTACACTGGCTACAGCAAATAGCCAAGTATATTTATTTTTACACAATGACATCTGATTTCGTACATATCACCCACTCAGTTCCCTGAGTTATTTCTCCTTTAAATCTAACCTTGGCAATTTTAAGATGGGCACGGTTGGCTGAAGAATTCTGGGAGTTGAAGCTATACATCTTAAAGTTTCCAAAGTTGAGAAACATTGATGTAAAATCTTAACAAGCACAACAGGGATTTAGTACAAATCGAACAGAGAACATCTAGAAGGGTCTGCGAATCCAGAGGATGATGGTGTGTACTCACCCAGCAATGGCTGCAGGGACATCTCCAGAGACATTCAGAGAAGTCAATATGATGGCCATGCCCATGATCACAATCACATGATTGAAACCACCACCACCCCTCTTTTTTTTTTTTTTTTACAATATGCAACATATGTTTTGGAAAAAAGGGAGGGATAGGGCTTTGATCTCCTAAAGGAAATTGACCCTTGCTGTTCTTTAGCTGATACTGTAGCTGAAGTTCAAATATTTTGGCCACCAAATTAGAAGAAAGAACTCATTGGAAAAGACCTTGATGTTGAAAAAATGGAAAGCAAGACAAGAAGGCAATGGCAGAGGATGAGATGGTTAGTGACATCAACATGGGTCTGGGCAAACTTCAGGAGACAGTGGAGGACAGGAGAACCTGGCATGCTATGATCCGTGGGAACTCAAAGACATGGACACAACTTAGTGACTGAACAACAACAAGGGCTTCAATCATCACACTGATTTCTACAACATCAGTGATAAACTGGACCACATTTCATACCTTGATAAGGAAATGAGTGAAGGAATCTAGTTTATATACATACTTCATACCTACATTTCCTCTGGAATCCTCCTTAAAAATTGATTTACTTCCTGACCTAAGTAAGGATGAAAAAGACATATGGTTTCTTCTTTTTCATATAATTTTAGTTGTTGGTAGCCACCCAGAATCATGAATTTGAGTCATATAAGTTGAAATAATAAATTAAATAATTAAAAATTGTTGGGACCCAGGCTATAGTTGCCTTCACAAATCTTTTACTTTCAGTAGAGTACTGTAAGATGTTGAGTTTGCCTCCTAAACTTTAAGAGTTGTTAGCACCCCTCAAGGAGAAGGGTGGGCATTAATTTCCATCCCCCACTGAGATACTCTTGTAATGAATGGTTTCTTTAGGCCTCTAACATGCTGTGTATGTTCCACTGTTTCTTTTGGTTGGCTTGATGGAAACAGCGTGAGGCTTCTTTTTTTCAGACCAAAGACAAAATGAAGAAAACCAAATCCTTTGAAAACTAAGAATTCCAACTAAGAAAACAGCCAGCCAAAGCAAACATATATCTTAATGTTGAGAAAAAGAATTAAAATTATGAGGGCTAAGAAACAAATCTCTTTATAGGCCCCAAAATATCTAGTTTGATGTTACAGATATTACTATCTCTACATGGGTCAACTTTCACAAAACTGGAGCTTGTAATTGGGCAGCCATTGGAGACCCATAAGATTAGAGGTGGTCCCTTTACAACCTGTGCACTTCAACTCCCAGAATTCCTGAATCAGCAAACACCCAACTTTGAAGTGACTGTGATTAGGGTGACATGTTTAGGGAGATTCTCAATCATCCATGTCATGGTTGTCCCAAAGGTGCTTTTTCAAGAGGCAACTGGACTTTCTTGGCTGGCTGGGGAATTCTGGGAGTTGAAGTCCACACATCTTCAAGCTGCCAAGATTGAGGTCCACTGGTCTAAGCAATAAATATAAACATATTCTCAGAGAAAATTGTGCCTATACAATGAATGAATGAATGAATGAACGAACGAATGAATGGTTTATTGGCCAAGTGTGACTAGACACACAACTAATTTGTCTTGGTGCATATGCTCTCAGTGTACATAAAAAGAAAAGATACATTTGTTAAGAATCATAAGGTACAACACTTAATAATAGTCACAGGATACAATAAGCAATCAAATCATACTAGAAAACAGTCAATATAAATCATAACGATACAAGCAACATGTTACAGTCATACAGTCACACGTGGGAGGGAATGGGTGATAGAAGTGATGAAAAGATTAAAAGTAATAGTAGTGCAGACTTTGTAAATAGTTGGACAGTGTTGAGGGAATTATTTGTTTAACAGAGTGATGGCTTTCAGAGAAAAACTGTCCTTGTGTCTAGTTGTTCTGGTGTGCAGTGCTCTATAGTGTCATTTTGAGGGAAGGAGTTGAAACAGTTTATGTCTGGGATATGAGGGGTCTATAAATTTTTTCACAGCATTTTTTTTTTTGACTCGTGCAGTATACAGGTCCTCAATGGAAGGCAGGTTGGTAGTAACTGTGATATCAGAGTAATAATGGTGTTAGTTCCCAGGTCAAAGGACAAAGTTGACAGATGTGTTCAGTCATTAGATGAAGAGAGGAAGACATTCATGTGTGGACATTAAATGTATGATGTAATGGTCCAATTGAACCTGCAGCATCAAGTCTTCAGTTTGCAACTATCAAATCAAATTTTAAAACAATAGTGTTGCACCATTTCAATCCAAACCTCCATTCTAGCTTCTTTGCTGCTTATTGTTTTCTTCTTATTAAGTTTTATCTGAGGAGTAAGCCCTCTGTGTAATATTTATTTGGATTCTCATCATTTCAATTTTTCATATCTCTAGAGATACAGTATAATATAGATTGCCTTGTACCTCACCCTATTTTTGAGAAAGGGATTCATAGGCAGGGGTGGGGTTCCACCGGTTCAGACCGGTTCGGGCAAACCCCTTGCTTTGAAGATCAGCTGGCAGCAAACCGGTTTGCTGTGACGATCATGTGGGCCTGCCTGCCTCCCCCTGCTCTTTCTTGTGCTTTATTTCCTTTTGTTAGTGCACAGCTGATTCGCGCAGCAGAGGGGTTTGCCGTGCCTCAGCTGTTTTATTCACAGGGACTTCTGTAGAAGGTAAGTATTGGGGGTTTTTCTAATGCGGAGCACGCACGTGGAGAGCACATTTGGCACATGCGCATGCAAAGTGTGCGATCACCGTACCAGTTGTTATACCAGTGGAATCCCACCCCTGTCCATAGGCCCGCAAGTTGATTTGGAACTGCTCTCAAAAATACCAAGAAAGCAATCCATACTGACTGGTTCTTAATAATTCCACTACATGTAATCATATGGCATTTTCAGCTGTCTTGCTAAGCATTATAGGTATGATTGCAATTTATAGATTTCTCGAGCAGTTTATTTATGACCGGTCTATCTGGGCATTGCAAGAGTTGCAATCCAATGGCATACAGCAATGATTTTCAAGCTTGGCAACTTTAACACTTTAAGTTCCAGAATTCTCCAATCAGCATTCCAGAGGGTGCCAGGGGGTGATAACCATTAGAAAGATAATGGAATTATGAATATTTAAGACTCAACCAGAGTAATTTTGCAACACCTGGAGGAAGTTTTCCATTTGCAAAACAAGAAAGACTTGTTACCCTTATGTTATCTTAAGCTTGTGCATTCAGAGGAATCACATGGTTTTTTCCTCTCTAATTTTTTTTATTTATTTATTTTGATTTGTCAATTGCCTACAAGATAATAGGTATAAGTATATACATAGTTATGAATACATGAAATGGGTACATATAAGAAAAATAAAAGAAACAATAGGGACGGTAGGCACGTTGGTGTGCTTATGCATGCCCCCTACAGACCTCTTAGGAAAGGGGTGAGGTCAATAGTAGACAGTCTAAGGTTAAAGTTTTTGGGGTTTGGGGAAGAAACCACAGAGTCAGGTAGAGTATTCCAGACATTGACCACTCTGTTGCTGAAGTCATATTTCCTGCAATCAAGTTTGGTGCGGTTAACTTTGAGTTTGTATCTATTGTGTCCTCTTGTATTGTTATGGTTGAAGCTGAAGTATTCATTGACAGGTAGGACATTGCACTGTATGATTTTATATACTATACTTAGATCGGACCAAAGGCGGCGTAGTTCTAGGTTGTCGAGGTCTAGAATTTCAAGTCTGGTGGCATAAGGTATTCTGCAACGAGTAGTGGAGTGGAGAACTCTTCTTGTGAAATATTTCTGGACTTTCTCAACTGTGCTAATATCAGATACGTAATGTGGGTTCCAGACTGATGAGCTGTATTTGAGTATTGGTCTAGCAAATGTTTTGTATGCTCTAGTTAGTAGTGTGATATTACCAGAGAAAAAACTATGTAGGGTTAGGTTAACAACTCTTAATGCTTTTTTGGCTGTGTAGTTACAGTGGGCTCTAGCACTCAGATCATTCAAGATGAGAATTCCAAGGTCCTTGACAGAGTTTGGATCATCAACAAGGTCTTGACTATTCAGCTTGTATTTTATTTTCTGATTTTTTTTTGCCAATATGTAAGACAGAGCATTTATTTGTTGAGATTTGAAGTTGCCATTTGTTTGACTATTCTGATACATAGTCAAGATCTTTTTGAAGGGTAGCAGTATTGTCTGTGGTACTGAACAGCTTTACATCATCAGCGAAGAGAACGCTGTTGCTCTTAATGTGATCACAGAGGTCATTTATGTAGAGTATGAAGAGAGTTGGTCCTAGAACACTGACTTGGGGGACACCATTATTGATAACATCACATGTACTCCAGAAATCTGAATTGCTTCGATCCTGATACAGTTCCAAAAATATTTGAACATATTCTGTCTTTATTATTGTTATAAATAATGCAAGGCAACAAACTCACACAATACTTCTTCCTCCTCTTATTTACCCAGCAACAACCACCCTATGAGGTGAATTGAGAAAGAGAGTTGGCTGGCTTCTGTACCTAAGAATAACAAGAATAACAGAAGGCACCTTGAAGGTCTTCTGGTTCAAGCAAGAAACCCTATATATCATTTCAGACAAATGGTTGTCTAATGTCTTAATAAAAATCTCTAGTGTTGCAGCACACATAACTTCTGGAGGCAAGTCATTCTATTGATTAATTGTTCTGTCAGGAAATTGTTCTGTCAGGAAGTAATCTTTGTTTACTTTCCATCCATTGTTTCTTGTCCTGCCTTCAGATGCAAATAGGTTGACTCTCTCTTTTTACATACTGAAACACTGCTATCATGTCACCCCAGTCCTGTTCATTAAACTAGACATAGCCAGTTCCTGAAACGGTTCTTCATATGTTTTAGCCTCCAGGACCCTAATCATCTTTGTTGCTCTTTTCTGTATTGTTTCTAGAGTCTCAACATCTTTCTTGTATCGTGGAGACTAAAATCAGATGCAATATTCCAAGTGTGGTCTTATCAAGGTATTATAAAGCAGTACTAACACTTCAGATGTTCTGGTTTCTATCCCTCTGTTAATGCAGCTTAGGACTGAATTGGCATTTTTTGGCAACTGCAGCACATTGCAGGCTCATACTTAAGTAGTTAGGCGTTGTTGGTGTTCTCTGAGCTTGGTGGTTTTCTTGCAGACATTTCATTACCCTAACTAGTCTAGCACTGATGTTGTTACCTAGTTTGGGTAATGAAACATCTGCAAGAAAACAAGAAAGGTCAGAGAGCACCAAGGACCCCTCATTTCAACTCTGAGCTACAAATATTCTCCTTTATTGGTACTTAAGTAGTTGCCTACCAGGATCCTCTCACAGTTGCTGCTATTGAGCCAGGTATCACCTATTCTATACCTGTGCACCAGGCAGGACTGGAACTCCCAGTCTGCTGGTTTCTAACTTGGTGCCTTCGCCACTAGATTTCCCCCCGAAAGCCATCACTCTGCTAAACAAATAATTCCCTCAACCCTGTTCAATTATTACAAAGTCTGCACTACTATTACTGTTAATCTTCTCATCACTCCTTATCACCGCTCCCCTCCCACTTCTGACTGTATGACTATAACTTTGCTGCTTGTATCCTTATGATTTATATGGACTGTTTCCTAGTATGATTTGATTGCTTATTGTACCCTATGACTATCATTAAGTGTTGTACCTTATGATTCTTGACTCTTGATGAATGTATCTTTTCTTTTATGTATTTGCACCAAGACAAATTCCTTGTGTGTCCAATCACACTTGGCCAATAAAGAATTCTATTCTATTATATTCTAGATCAAATTTGCAAACTGGAATCATGGGGCCTTTAAAGAAATAAATAACTGGGCAGCACATCCTTTCATCATTCTTACCCATTCCAACAAAACCATGGAAAATTTATCTCCTTTAGCTCCTTTTCCATGGTTTTCCAAAGCCTGGTTTTCCATGTGTTTGAATAAGCAAGAAAGCACACCCACATAGTCTAGCTTATCTTAATGTATTTGAAAAAAAATTGAATACCACATCAATGGCCATTAAGTCTTGTTGTGCCAAATTATATTCTAATTGTCTCTTGCAATTCCACCTCCTAAAACCCAACCTTGCAATGTACATTGGACTGAATGTATTTTCGCCCATTTCAAATTAGCTCTCATACTCTTTCCACTGTATATTAGCGCACTACACAAACAGCGTGTCCCAGGCCAGAAGGAATTCTTAACATCATTTATGCTAATGTTCCCTGTGGCAAATATGCACATGGCAAATCTATTTGTTTTTAATTTATTGTCACATTACAAAGCCAATTTATTCTAGGCAATTTAGTACAGTTCACTGGCCCATTTCTGTAACAACTCAGCAAAAAGGTTGCTACTGAGATGGGACCGCTATTTCACCTCTACTTCATTATGGGATACACTCAATTCCGCAGACTACTTAAGAAGAAGTAGGAGAGAAGGTACCAATTGTGTGTGTCAGAGAAAGAGAGACAATCAGCTGTATACACTGTACTCTACCCATCCTGGAAAACTTTTCTACATTTGGATAGACTGGGCTGAATGAGTAAGAATCCAGCTTGGATTTATTATTTATTTTATTTGTCAATCGCTTACAAGATAATAGGTAAAGTATAAACATGAGTAAGAATACTGGAAATAGGTACGAAAAAATGGGGACAATAGGGTAGGGACAGTAGACACGATGGTGCACTTTATGCACGCCCCTTACAGACCTCTTAGGAATGGGGTGAGGTCAATAGTGGATAGTTTAAGGTAAAACTTAAAACAACAACAAGGACCTTGGAGTACTCATCCCAAATGATCTAAGTGCTAGAGCCCACTGTAACTACATAGCCAAAAAGGCATTAAGAGTTGTTAACCTAATCCTACATAGCTTTTTCTCTGGTAATATCACACTACTAACTAGAGCATACAAAACATTTGCTAGACCAATACTTGAATACAGCTCATCAGTCTGAAACCCACATTACGTATCTGATATTAACACAGTAGAGAAAGTCCAGAAATATTTCACAAGAAGAGTTCTTCACTCCTCTACTCATTGAAGAACACCTTATGCCATCAGACCTGAAATTCTAGACCTAGAAAACCTAGAACTACTCCGCCTTCGGTCCAATCTAAGTAAAGTATATAAAATCATACATTGCAATGTCCTACCTACTTCAGCTTCAACCATAACAATACAAGAGCACACAATAGATACAAACTCATGGTTAACCACACCAAACTTGATTGCAGGAAATATGACTTCAGCAACAGAGTAGTCAATGTCTGGAATACTCTACCTGACTCTATGGTTTCTTCCCCAAACCCCAAAAACTTTAATCTTAGACTGTCTACTATTGACCTCATCCCTTTCCTAAGAGGTCTGTAGGGGGCGTGCATAAGTGCACCAAAGTGCCTACCATCCCTGTCCTATTGTTTCCTTTATTTTCTTATATGTATCCATGTATTCATAACTATGTTTATACTTATACCTACTATCTTGTAAGCAATAGACAAATAAAATAAATAAAATAAATAAATAAAGGAGTAGGGGCTAGAGGATGTAACAACAGAGTCAGGTAGTGCATTCCAGGCATTGATCACTCTGTTGCTGAAGTCGTACTTTCTGCAATCGAGATTGAAGTGATTTGCATTGAGTTTGTATCTGTTGTGTGCTCTTGTATTATTATGGTTGAAGGTGAAGTAGTCATTGACTGGTAGGACATTGTAGCAGATAATTTTGTGTGCTAAGCTTAATAGGCGGTGTAGTTCAAGGTTGTCCAAGCCCAAAATCTCAAGCCTGGTGATATAGGGTATTCTGTTACAAGCAGAGGAGTGTAGTACTCTTCTCATGAAATACTTGTGGACTTGCTCGATTATATTAATGTCTGATATGCAGTGTGGATTCCAGACTGATGAGCTGTATTCGAATATTGGTCTAGCAAAAGTTTTGTGTGCTCTAGTTATCAATTCGATATTTCCGGAGGAGAAGCTTCGTAAGATTAGATTTACAACTCTTAGTGCCTTTTTGGCAATGCTGTTACATCCATTGCATGGATCCCATAAAATAGCAATAGCATTTAGACTTCTATACTGCTCCTTTACAGAGCTCTTTGGGCAGTTTGCAAAGTCAGCATTATTTGCCTATTTCCCCCAACAATCTGGGTCCTCATTTTACTAACCTTGAAAAGGTTGAAGGCGGAGTCAATGTTGAGCCAGTCAGGATCAAACTCCAGGTTGTGGTCAGAGTTAGTCTGCAATACTGCATTCTAACCACTGGTCACCAGGGCTCATAAAAGCAGAAGAAAGAAGAATGAGAATGCACCAGCCCTTCTGACTTCCATGTACTGGAGACCATAATTTCACAAAGGAAGTTCTGGATATGAATCAGTTATTGCTGTTTTGAACATGATCGTGCAAGGGGAGCTAATCAAATTGAAAAGGAAAAAAGAGATAATGCAGTGAAAGAGTCAAATCAAACAAATATGTTTTTTTTTAACTATTATGAATTGCTTGGACTTTTTCTATAACTTATAAGGTAGAAGTTGATCATTCATAAATAGGACAGTGGAACAACTAGCCTCCAGAAGTTGTAGGTGTTTCTTCACTGGAGGTTTTCCAGAAGAAACCTGGACAATTATTTGTTCAGAATGGTATAGGACAGGGGTCTCCAACCTTGACCACTTTAAGATGGGTGGACTTCAAGTCCCAGAGTTTCTCAGCCAGCTTTGCTGGCTGAGGAACTCTGGGGCTTGAAGTCCACCCATCTTAAAGTGGCCAAGGTTGGGTACCCCTGGTATAGGATCTTCTGATTGAGCAAGAGGTTGAATTAGAAGACCTCCAAGATCCTTTTCAATCCTGTTATTCTATCTTGTATGTGTTTCTACCGAGGGGTGGGATTCAAATTTTTAACAACCGGTTCTGTGGATGTGGCTAAGTTGGTGGGCATGGCTTGGTGGTCATGTGACTGGCTGGGCGTGGCCAACTCAATATCACTCACATTGAGGCACGCATCTCCTCGTCTGGCCTCTCATGACTGTGGGGATGCTGCAATAGTCGTAAGTGTGAAAAATGGTCATAAGTCACTTTTTTCAGTGCCATTGTAACTTTCAATGGTCAGTCCACACAAGCAAAGTACCAGCAAAGGAGCGGGAAAAAACTCCAGAGGCGTTCCAGAGACAGGAAGTCTAGTCCTGCCAAGAATGTAATAAGGGTTAACAAAAAGGCAGTTTCTGTAAGCAAAACCAGAATGTTTCCTTCCTGCCTTCCTTACAGGATTAGGCCAGTAATTTCTTCTAACAACCGGTTCTCCGAACTGCTTAGAATGTTAACCGGTTCTAGCAAATAGGTGCGAACTGGTAGAATCCCACCCCTGTTTCTACCCCTTAATACCATGGGTAAATATATTTACTGAATTAACCGAGTTACCTGGATTCATACCATGCCAACTGAATTGAAACTTAATTTAGCATATTGTGGGCATCTCAGTCATTTCTTCAATTGTTTTGAAAGTCCTATTTTTTATTTTTTTTAAAAAAAAGGGCTGCTGGGAATATCTCAAACATGCCTTAATTGAGAAGTTCTTTTAATGCATCCCAGGGTAGCATGGAAGTTTAGCAAAGTTTTCAGTAAGATCTTTGATAATGAGGGAGGAATTTCTAAGTATCAATTATTCCTTTAAAAGAACTGCCTGAAGACTTAAATCTCAGGTCCATGACTTGACTGCTAATTCAAAGAACTCCACATATATAGAGTATTCCAGATGTCCCATGATCCTTTGCACTACGTGATGAAGCTTTCACTAACCTGATATATTTCATATGATTATTGATTGGCTGGAAAATTCTGGACTCACATTCCCAAAACATCTAGATATTGCTATACATATATAGATCAAGAATGGAATGGGACAACTCATTGCAGCCAACTCACCATGGCCAGCTTGCCACAGGACAAACCACTACGGAACAATTCAACAGTTCAATATAATAATTTAAAATAATGAAAACATTATTTTAATTTGTGTCATTCACATTTCATTTTGTCCCTCCTTTGGTATCCTTTCTTTAATTATTCTACTTCAACATTTTTTCGCTATTAGAATAACTCTTGACCCTTGGAAAGTTGTCCTGCAGGGAGAATACAGGAAATAGGTATGAATAAATGGGGACAAAAGGACAGGGACGGTAGGTACGATGGTGCACTTATGCACGCCCCTTACAGGCCTCTTAGGAATGGCCAACTTTAGCTATACAATTTGGGATGAGCACTTTCTGAATGGTGTGGGAGTAGGAATGGATTTCCAGAGGAAAAAACTGCAGAGTACAGGAACCAGGAGCGCTAATCAGGTGACCCTGAGGACACAGATAAACCTCCAAGTGCTTCAATGACTCGCTAACAGGATGCAAATAACCAGCTGTCTGCAAAGAATATAAATCCTTCCATTCCCCCTCTCCTGTCAGAGCTGAAGAAGCTTCTTGGATGAGAAGCAAAACCTCTTCAAAAGAAAACAAACAAACAAGAAAGTCCAGTCCTCCTGAAAGCCTCCTGAAAAAGCACTTTTGGGATGTCCTGCAGTGAGTTTCCTTGCGATGCATCTGGAACGAGATTCCTGGTTTGATATTAAAGACAATTAAAATTCTTCCATTAGCAGACCATTTTCCTTTGCCTCCTGCATTTATTTATTATTCTGCTACCATCAAGGAGAGAGCACTGCCATGGCCGTAACTGGTAAGCCATCAATCCTGGGTCTGTCTCAATTGTCCTGGGGATTTTAAATTAAAGGCTGACAATTCACAAAATTTTGCTGTGGATGAACAGGTTATTATTATTACTGCACATGAACGACAGGTAAGAGGGTGCTGTTGTCAGAGCAGAATTTCTCCATCAGCAAATGGTATTTCACTAATTCTCTGTTCTGGCTCTCTTGATTATGGAATCAAGAGGCAGGAGAAGAATAATGATGGATTTCTTATAATACTCCCTTTTTGTTTTGTTTTGTTTTGTTTTTCATTCAGGGCCCCATTATCTCAATTGCGTGTGTAAAAATAAATGGAACAGCTGTTAATTTATTAATTACAGAAGTATGGGAAAGAACTGAAATGAAATGAGATACAATACCAGAGTGTGACATATCAATTAATTACCAAGGAAGGGAGAAAAAGAAACAAGGGGGAGAGAAAGAATGAAACTTGGATGAACAAAGTTCTACCAAGGGACAGCTTCAAAATAGCAAGAGCAATAGCACTTAGACTTATATACCGCTTTACAGTACTTTTATAGCTCTCTCTAAGTAATTTACAAAGTCAGCATATTGCCCCCAACAACCTGGTTCTCATTTTACCCACCTCGGAAGGATGAAAAGCTGAGTCAACATTGAGCCTGGTGAGATTTGAACTGCCAAATTGCAGGCAGTCGGCAATCAACAGAAGTAGCCTGCAGTACTGTACTCTAACCACTGTGCCTTGGTGGCTCATTCAATGTTCCTTGCAGACATAGGAGTCCAGCTGGATTACCAGAAAACCAAAACTCCCAAATTCCCAAATCCCAAATCCAAATTAAAACTTCATTTTATCTATTTTGGACTCTCTGCTCTAAGTAGCTTTTCAAGGTTGTTTCAAGGGAGCCAGGGGCAGGGGGCAATAAAAAAAAAGGATGATAACCACAACTGTCAAGTTTAAACCACCTCTGAACCAGTTAACCACTTATTGCTATTCAACTTGCCAAAGAACTAGGGGAGGGATGGGTGAGAAAGAATGCAGATGCTTCAAGAATAGACCATGTGAGCCAAGTCCATGCCCAGGTCACTACTGCTGGTATTTATTTATTTATTTATTTTTATTTATTTGATTTGCCAATTGTTTACAAGATAATAAGTATAAGTGTATACATAGTTGTGAATACATGAAATGGATACATATAAGAAAAATAAAAGAAGAATAAGAGAAACAATAGGACAGGGATGGTAGGCACGTTGGTGCGCTTATGCACGCCCCCTACAGACCTCTTAGGAAAGGGGTGAGGTCAATAGTAGACAGTCTAAGGTTAAAGTTTTTTGGGGTTTGGGGAAGAAACTACAGAGTCGGGTAGAGTATTCCAGACATTGACCCAGACATTGGTATCTGACAAAGACATGAACTGTTCTCAAAACAAAAGACTTATTCACAATAGGTCAATGTGATCATGATGGGTGGGAAGAAGACAGGGGTGGGATTCTACTGGTTTGGGTGAATCGATAGCTCTGAGGATCAGCTGAGAGTGAACTGGTTTGGTTTGCTCTGATTATCAGTTATTCGGCCCACCCACCAGCCTGGGCTCTAGACTGTGCTTGTTTTTCAAGCTTAGCTGATTCACGCGGCACAACGGATTGCCACGTGTCAGCTCTTTAACATACAGGGATTACTAAAGAAGTTCATTAGCAAATGCGCGCATGCGCGCTCACCAAACTGGTTGTTACACGGGTTGAATTGCACCCCTGGAAAAAGGGAAACCAAATGTTGAACTATGTAGCATTGCACAGGAAAACCTCAGAGCTGGTTTTAATTCTTCAGTGCCAAAATGGTGTACTCAATAAAGTTTCACTTTTGGAGTTTTGAAGTTTCGGAGAGTGCCTGCTTTTTTTGGTCCCACTAGTTCAATGGTTGATAACAACCAAGTGATCAAAGTTCTCCCCCCCCCCCCTTTTTTTGCATATCTTATAAAAATGTATGGGGCTTCAATCGCATGATTGCGGTTGCCACATTAACTCTTTTTCCTAATAAATGTTTAATTTTATTTTATATAAACAATTCCTCTTTCATTTAAATGGTGTGTCATCTGGGTAAAAATATTAACTTCTTTTTCCAACCATCCTGAAGACACCGCTATGTTGCCTTTAAGCAACCTGCTTGCTACCATGCCTAAGAGAAAATGTAATTTTTCTGTTTAGCCCACACAATCCAATCTTGTTTTAAATCTTGCAAAAGGATATTGGCTGTCACCATATCTAGCTGGAAATATTGGACCAACATAAATGAAGGACAATGGATTTGGGAAGGCTGGAAGGACACAACTGTCTCTTTTGGTATTAGGAGCTTTATAAAATCCTTGTCTGAAGATGTAAGATGTACTTTTTTTTAACCATTTCATCGATTTCAAGAGCTTTAAAGTTATATGGAACACACATTGATTCTCCAGGGGAGAAGTTTTGTTTTTTTTTGAAAGATTTATATTAGAAGCATAATATTTGAGAGCCAAGCAGGGATACAGAAAGAAATCTATCTTCCATAAACTGCTTGGGATCCGAGCATCTGAGTTATGAAGGCAATATTTTTCTTCTTCCTATTTGAGATCTTTGGATGAGCTCTTTCACCACTTCCCTCCATCTTCAAGTCAAGAGATGCCCTTTTCAATATTCTCAAAGTCCCTAGCAGAAAGAAACAGTCTCAACTGCTTGCAAGGAATTAAGTTATAAACTTCATATAAATTTCCTAGGTTTAACAGCTTGTACTGAGATAGGGAACTTGGCTTCTCTGGATGTCAAGCCCAACAAAATTTTCTCATTCATTGTACTGACTTAGGAAGATGGGAGCTAGAATTTGAAACATCTAAGACAGGGGTCTGCAACCTCAAACACTGAAAGAGCCATTGGGACCCGTTTCCCACAGAAAAGAAAATACCAGGAGCCACAAAACCTGGGTGGGTGTGACCAATTCAACGCCACTCCCACCCAGTCACATGACACCCCCAGCCATGCCTACCTAGGTTTTGTGGCTTCCAGTGTTTCTCTGTCCTCCCTCCCTCTCATTTCTGTTTTTTTTTTTTTTTTTGTGTGTTTTACCTTCTCAGGCCAGGTGAGGAGTGACTGGGAGGGGATGCGCAGGGCCAGCCAGTGATAGGATAACCCAACAGGGAGCCACAGCAGAGGGTCCAAAGAGCCGCATGCAGCTCCAGAGCCTCAGGTTGCTGACACCTGATCTAAGAGAAGCCAGGGTCTATCCTACACACATTGTAAAAAGCAGGGTTGGTGACTTCCCAATTCCCCTATTGTGATCCCCAAATCCACCCAAAATTGTGCTGTTAAATTTTGGTGGCAAAGCTCCCTCTGAAAGCATACATTTTGCTTTATGAAAAAAACATCTCCTCTTAAAAAAAAAAAAGAATAAAACCTTGACTCTGCATTTTTTAAAGTCCTCAAAATATGAAGTTTTGTTAAAAACAAAAACAGTGGCCCACTCCTCTTCTAAAAACCGGATAAGTGTTCTCATTGTTGAATTGTATTGTTGTTCAAGGTAAGACAGTTTTTCCCAACTTCTTATACCGGAATTGTGTTGAAACTGCATCTCCAAGCATCCCAAAGCTATTTGTATAGTTGGTGACCTCCTTGTCTTTGTTCTTTGGTATTTGAAGTACAATATAGTCAATCAGAATAGAACTGGAAGGGATCTTCAAGACCTTCTAGTCCACCCCCTGCTGAAATAGGAGACCCGATACAATTTCAGACAAGTGTCTGTCCAGTCTTTTCTTAAAAACCTCCAGTAATTAAGCACCCACAACTTCTGAAGGCCAGCTGTTCCATTGGTTAATTGTTCTCACTGTTCGGAAGTTTCTCCTTAATTCGAGGTTGCTTCTCTCCTTGATTAGTTTCCATCCATTGTTTCATGTCCTGCACAAAACACATAATGATATGAAAATGACAACCTAAACCCTTTGTCTATCTGGCCCAGACTTATCAAGTCTAGAGGCCCCTACAACCTTTAGAGTTGGTGGGCTCATTTGGCATGTTATTACTGCGGTATGGGCAGAGACAAAATTTATTTTTATTTATTTGTTTGTTTGTTTGTTTGTTTATTTATTGGAATTTGTCAAACAAAAACAAGAACAAGAATAAGAGAATAAAAATACAATCACAGGAACGATAGGCATGTTAGTGCACTTATGCACGCCCCCCTCTACTGACCACTTAAGAATGAAGTAAGGTCCACGGAAGTCAATTTGTGACTGAAACGGTAAAAATTTGTAGCTGAGACAACTGAATTAGGTAGGGCATTCCAGACCTTGACAACTCTATTACAGAAACAATATTTTTTACAATCAAGTTTAGAATGATTTATATTGCATTTAAAGTGGTTGTTCGTGCGTGTATTAGGATGTAATGCACTTAGAAATCTACTATAGAGTGAGCTTCCTCATAGGTACAGTGTAATCTTCCTTATTCTTAGATAAATATTCTGTCAAGATAGCACATACTGGGCTATTTTTTTAAAAAAAGAAGAGAGAATGAACTAATAAACTGATCAACTTTTCCTTCCTTTTCAGTATTCAGTATTTTCCTTCAGTATTCAGTATTCTTGTGAAAGAGGTAAACCCTCTTCTTTTGAAGGAAAAGCAAAGCAAGGGCAGGATTGGTGCTGGAGAAGATTTGAGGGGCAGTCAGTGAAAAACCGGGAATATTTTTGTGCATCCATTATGAATACAGAATTGATGATCTATTTTGCTAATCAAGTTGCAACTTTGTTGAAGTGCTGCTTGTGTTGTCTTGCGTTAACCAAGGCTATTCAAGCTTGTAGTAATGTTCTCTTGCTTGACAATCTGCCTCTGCTGGGAATTTACAAAAATGTAAGAAAAAATCCCTGCTGGGTTCAAACAAGCCCATGGAGTCCAACATTCTGTTTTCCAGTTGATTGTTTGTGGGAAGCCACACGCACAATGGGAGTGCAGCAACTTCCACCCACTTCTGTTCCCAAACTAATAGTGTTGAAAAATTGACTGCTTTTAATTCTGGAGTATCTTTACATCCAACATAGCTAGTGGCCATTAACGGTATCCTCCATAAACATGGCTAATGCATGTATTCAGGGTCTTTTCTATTGTACTATTATATATCTTACACGGGAGAAAACCCGAATAACCAAAGATCCACATACAAATACCCGCGAGAACCTCAGAAAACATTATATATATATATATATGTATATATATATGTATATATGTATATATGTACATATGTGTATATATATATATGGATCTTTGGTTATTCGGGTTTTCTCCCGCGTAAGATTGGAAGTATCTAGGCAATGTTTCGATGAAGTCTCATTCATCATCTTCAGGCTTCTGTCTTCAGCTCTGTGCTTCTCAGAGTGATGTGAGCTTGCAAGGGATTTCGTATACTCCTTGGCTTTCTAACTTGATTTTGTCTTTAGGGTTTCTTAGGATGGTGGATATTTTTCTGTTTGTGCAGAATGCTGTTTTAATGTTGTGTTTTTGGAGGATCTTGCTGATTTTGTCTGTAGTGCCTTTTATATATGGGAGGAGGGCTTTGCCGTTCTCTTGTTCTCTGTCTTGGATTTTGGTTGGGGTTTCTTTTTGGATTAGGTGGGTAATCTTCTTTCTTTGGAATCCATTGGCTGTTAGTACGTTGGTGAGAGTGTTTAGTTCGGTTTTTAGGTGTTGTTCATCAGCTAAGCATTTTGTTCTGGAGATGAGTGTCTCAGCTACGGAATTGATCTGTGCTGGGTGGTGGTGTGAGAGTGCATGTAGATAGCGGTTTGTATGTGTTTTCTTCTGGTAGATGGTGTGTCCTAGGGAGCTATTGGGTTTTTTGTATACCAAGACATCTAGGAAGGGAAGTTGATTGTTAGCTTCTGTTTCCATGGTGAATTGTATTTTGGGGTGTAGGCTGTTGAAGTGTGTGAGGAAGTTGTTCAGTTTTTCTTTCCCGTGTGGCCAGATTATGAAGGTGTCATCTACATATCTGAGCCAGAGTTTGGGTTTGTGATCATATTTTTCTAGAGCTTGTGTTTCAAAGTGTTCCATGTAGAGGTTTGCGATGACAGGTGAGAGGGGTGATCCCATGGGTGCTCCTTCTATTTGTTTGTATTTTTGTCCGTTGTAGGTGAAGTATGTATTGGATAGACAGTGGTTGGTCAGATCTAGGATGTGCTGGGGGGGGGGGGGTTGTATTTGTTTTGGATGGCTGTCAAGGCTTCTTTTATTGGCACTTGGGTGAAGAGGGATATGACATCGAAGTTCACTAGTAGGTCGCTGGGTTGTAAGTTTTGTTTCTTTATGATCTCGATGAACTGGAATGAGTTTCTTACATGTGAGTTGATGGATTCTGCATAGGGCTGTAGTTGTTTGGTGAGAAATTTGGCTAGGTTTTGTAGAGGTGAGCCTATGGAGCTGACTATTGGTCTAAGTGGAGTTCCTTCTTTGTGTATCTTGTGTACCACGAACTCGAAGCCAAACAGCAAGATCACAGCTCACCAGCTCAAATCCCCCAGTAACTAAGACCAACCTGAGCACAACCAAGCCCCCACCTGAACAGAACACACCTCCAGCCAATCAGAACATGGCCAACCCCCCAACCAATCAGAACACAGCCAAACCCCCAACCAATGAGAACACACCCCCACCCAATCAGAACACAGCCAAGCCCCCACCCAATCAAGTCACACCCCCACTAGCAGTTAAAAGGAAGAAGCAGCTGCAAGCTCACATCACTCTGAGAAGCACAGAGCTGAAGACAGAAGCCTGAAGATGATGAATGAGACTTCATCGAAACGTTGCCTAGATACTTCCAATCTTACGCGGGAGAAAACCCGAATAACCAAAGATCCACATACAAATACCCGAGAACCTCAGAAAACAAAATATATATATATATATATATATATATATATATATATATATATATATATATATATATATATATATATATATATATAAATATAAATATAAATATAAATATAAATAATATAAATATAAATATAAATATATATGGCATTCAGCTTTGTTCGGGTATTTTCCCACGTCATTGTAGTTGTGCTTTTAAAGTTGTACAACAACTACAATGACGTGGGAAAATACTCGAACAAAGCTGAATGCCATACATGTAAATACCTGCGAAAACTTAAGAATACACACACACACACACACACACACACACACAAATGGTATTCAGCTTTGTTCAGGTATTTTCCCACGTCATTATAGTTGTGCTTTTAAAGTTGTAGCAACGTTTCGGCAGAATCTCATCTGCCATCATCAGGCTTCTGTGTTGTGTTCGTCTGTGAGTCAGACTTTTACAGCTGTTTCAGTTTTAAATTTGGGGCTAGCCTACTGCTGTGCCAGAATGGTTTTTTCTTCATCCTGATTGGTTGGGAGTCTTGGTCTGTGTTTATTGGTCTTGGAGTTTGCTGTGTTCTGCTTGATTGGTGTTTCTAATATCTTCTGTCTGTTTTGTGGCTTTTTTGTGTCTTGATTGGCTGGCAACATTGTGTTCCTTTATTGGAGGCTTTTAGTGCAGCTTGGCTCCGAGTAAATGGACGGCTAATTTGTTAGGAAGCTAGGTTTCATCTGGGTGCCTGGTTGGGGTGTGTTTGAGCTGGAGGTATCAGGGGGGATCTATTTGTGCCCAGGTGTTTGCCTGGGTTGTGGTGTGGAGATTTTTTTTGTTTGTGAGTACAGGCTTCCAAATGATTAGTGTTTTGGCCACTTGCTAGAACCAAATGCCTGGCAGACAAGAAACACTTAAAGACTGAACTATGCACCCTGACTAAAGAACTGACAGCCAACGGCTTCCACAAAAGCAAAATCACCGGCTTGATCCACAAAAACACACTGAGACATAATGGAGACCTAGAAGATGAACAGACCAATGGAACAGCTGTCCTACCCGCCTGGATGAACACAAAAATGCAGTAAAAAAGCTGGAACACACTTCCTCACTAGTCCAACACATGAAAGCCACAGGTCATAGCATCAACTTCAGTGGCACCAAAACCCTAGCCACTATAGTAAACCCCAGCCACAGAATTATCAGAGAAGCCATAGAGATTGAAAACAGACCTGAAAGCATGAATAGAAGAGATGATTCCACCAGACTGTCAATCATTTGGAAGCCTGCACTCACAAACAAAAAAATCTCCACACCACAAGCCAGGCAAACCACCTGGGCACAAACAGATCCACCCTGATACCTCCAGCTCAAACACATCCCAACCAGGCACCCAGATGAAACCTAGCTTCCTAACAAATGATAGCCGTCCATTTACTCAGAGCCAAGCTGCACTAAAAGCCTCCAATACAGGAACACAATGTTGCCAGCCAATCAAGACAAAAAAAGCCACAAAACAGACAGAAGATATTAGAAACACCAATCAAGCAGAACACAGCAAACTCCAAGACCAATAAACACAGACCAAGACTCCCAACCAATCAGGATGAAGAAAAAACCATTCTGGCACAGCAGTAGGCTAGCCCCAAATTTAAAACTGAAACAGCTGTGAAAGTCTGACTCACAGAAGAACACAATGCAGAAGCCTGATGATGGCAGATGAGATTCTGCCGAAACGTTGCTACAACTTTAAAAGCACAACTATAATGATGTGGGAAAATACCCGAACAAAGCTGAATACCATACATGTAAGTACCCGCGAAAACTTAAGAAAACACACACACACACACACACACATCATGCATCATCACAAAATCTCCAGAACCATAAAGCCTACAAACTTGACATTTGACATGTATGTTCTTCTTGGTTCCTAGGCAGTGGTGGGATTCAAATAATTTAAAAACCGGTTCTCTACCTTAATCATTTCTTCCAACAACCAGTTCACCAAACTGCTCAGAATGTTAAAAACCAGTTCTCCCAAACTGGTGTGAACTGGCTGAATTCCACCACTGCTCCTAGGTACTCACTAAGAAAGGATTCTTTGAAATGACCATCAGAGCATTAGTATTTCGTATATTATTATTAACACGCTCTGATGCTTAGGAGTTCTACTCCCCCAAGCAGAGGGGATGAGTTTCAGTTTTAGTTTCACAGCACCAAGCAGCTTTAGTACAGAACAGTTGAGCTAAGCCACGCCCAGGCTCCTTGCTGTCTCCTTGCTCACACAGCAAATACTGTTTCAGTTTCTAAACAGCCCTCAACTCTCTCACACACTGACAGGACACTAGCCAGATGAATACTGATGGATTCTGGTAGGCAGAGGCAGAATTCCCCCCACCCCACCATTTTCCTCCTCAAAAACTAAGCCCGACCACATAGTTTTGTAGCGAAGCGTGGGTATCGAGCTAGTTCTTCATAACATCCAAGTGTGGCTACCCTGGATTTGCCGTCAGTATGAATATAATCTCAAGATTCCTTGTTAAAGTATCCCTGATTTTTTTTTAAAAAAAACCCCACTTTCTTGATTAATATGGTAGAGAACATTCAGTCTTGACAGCTTCATGTTAGCACATCAGATACATCAAGAACACGAAATCTTTACACAAACTTAAAAATATTCACTTTGAAGTGGAGGGATTTATGATAATGTTTAAACTCAAATCACCATATGAACACCATCAATAACTTTTAGGTAAGCCAGTTGTTTCCTGCTCTGGAACATTTGCAATTATGTTTTGCAAATGCTCCAGAGTATTTTAGTATGTTTTCGTTAACTTATCAGTTTGATTTGCCCTTAGTGTGGAATTCTGCCTCAGAATGAAACCACATTCTGACAATTTCTTTAGAGATGGGAAACTTTTTGCCTTCTAGCTAAAACAGCTCAATAGGAATGAGTGTGGTTGGTGATCATAGAAGATTTGGAAGTGAAGACATAATAGTGGGACCTTTAGCTGTTTGAGTATGGTAGCAGTAACAGTATAATTTCTCAGTGAATTCAGTCCAAGGATAATATTCCATTCCTATTTTATAAGTGAACTAGCTTGATACCCGTGCTTCGCTACAAAATTATGTGGTCGCTTTTATATATATTGATATATAAGGTCCTGGAGAAAAATAATTGTGCTTAGAAACACTACTACCATATCGACTATGCAAAGAGTAAAACAGTCCATCCATGGCAGTCAAAAAGAGAACCACATGCATTTTTAAAAATGTCTAATTTTTACATTTATTTATAGAACAATCATAAAATCCAGAGGGTTCACTTGGGTTTCCTGCATCTATAGAGGATTTTTCATTATCAGAAACAATTGATAAATATATCCAGAAAAATTCAAGCCGGTTATCTCAATGGCTGTTGTGTGGTTATATGGTGGTAAACACACACCGTTATAAATATAATAACGTAGAACAGAAGTATATTGCCTGAGGCCAAGGGCCATACAGTAAGTAGTTCCATGCAAGCCTTGGGCTCAAGCTCCAAAACTTGTAAAATTCTAAAAAAAAGTTCTAAAATTTGCTGCAATTTTTATTATTGTGATTGGAAGGTTTATATTAAATATTGCGATAAATATTATGATAATGAAATCATAGGAGCTGCATTTAAACTGATGTAACTTTACTTGCATTAAAATTAAATTATGTTTTGTGGCAGACTGTTTCAGGTTCTGGCAGATGTTGCAAAAGACAAGCATAAAAGAACTGATCAGTATTTTGATGGGACCCAGATAAGAAGAATCCAGGGGTGTCAAACTCAAGGTCCAAGGACCGGATCCTGCTTGTGGGATACTTACATCCGGCCCATGGGGCCACCTTGGAAACAGCGAAGACCGGCCCATGTTGCCACTGCCATTGAAAATGGAGCTCGGGAGGGCCACAGGCAGCCCTCCCGACCTCCGTTTCCATTGGCAGAGGTTGCAGGAGACCGGCGCAGCCGAAAACGGAGCTTGGGAGCATTCGGGCCACCACAGGCACCCCCGACACGAATGACATTGAGCTTGCTATGCCCATCCTGGCCTCCCAAGGTCAAACACAACTCTGATGTGGCCCTCAATGAAATCGAGTTTGACACCTCTGATCTAGACCGTAGTTTATATTGGGATTTAAAAAAAAATCATAGAAAAAGGTAATGGAAAGCCATTTTGAATTGATGCCAAGTAACCCATATGGATGCGCCCATTCTGTCATCAGAAATTCTGCTTGAGCAGAAAAAGACATTATTATCTGACCTCTCATACTTGCATCACCCTCTTCTTTGTTCTGAAACTATCCCTCAGCCTGTCCCTCAGATTTTTGCTTGGCTTTGGGCCAATCACCAGGGAAAATGACAGTTCTAGTCCCACCTTAGGCATGAAAAACCAACTGGTTGACTTTGGGCCAGTCACACTCTCTCAGCCCAACCCACCACGGAGGGTTGTTGTTGTGAGGAAAATAGAAGGAAGGACTATTATGCATATTCACCACTTTACTTACTTAAAAAGTAATAAAAGTGGGATTTTAAAAAAAAAGTCTAATCGAAATATACAAACGTCCTACTGATGTCCTGCTGAAAGAACCAACATCATTCCTACATAGTTAAGTCTTGTCTTTCTAAATTCTTATAATTATTTGACATAATTATTAGGCCTAGGGGAGGTGGAATTACAGTTACAATGGTGGGAACAATTTTTTTGGAATCTTTGAGCCAATTCAAATAATGATAATAAGAGCAATGATACATTTTAAAAAACCATTTTTTTTTTAGCTATTACAGAATTTGGACAAATTGATTATTTAGTGTGACTGACAACAACAGCAACACAAATAGCAAGGAAGGATGTACTACTTTTCTTTGAATGTTATTGAACCAGCCACGGAGAATAAGCAGTGAGTAACAGACAGAGTAATGCAGACAAGGAGAAAGAACTGGCTGAGTGGAAGAAGGGGTACCTTTGTCGCTAAGCTCTTTGCTAGCTTTCTAAATATAATTTGCTCCAAAACCGTTCATGGAAATAGCTTTGTCCCTCAAATGTCTCATGGCTGTGAAATCTTCTAGTTCAATAGGGACAATGCTGACTGGAGCCCTAAGGAGGAGGAAAGCTCTGCTTGAAATTGAATGCCATATAAGGAACAAACATTTCCAAAGTTGTCTACGAGACACATAGTTCCCTAACTGGTGGGATGTATCTTGGAAACACATTACAAAAGAGAAAATGCCCCATATGTCTCTGAAATTATCTTGAAATAAATCTGTTTCCTTGTTCCTTGCTTAATTGCTATAGCTATTTGTAAAGAGCAAGAACTGTGAAGGGTATTCAGAGTTAAAAAGCCAGAGTAATTATCTTAGCTACACACAAGAGGAAGATGACCAAAATGCTTTTTTAGATATGAGTAAGTCTTGGATTCAATCTATTCACACACTTTATAGCCTGACCTGGACAGTGGTAAGCTATGCTTTGCCATCCTACGTATATCTTTTGGGCTATTGTATTTTTCTCTTCCTTCTTCTCCTTACGAACGGATGTAAGGTTGAAACCTCAAAAGCAAGTTATCTTTACTACAGATTACCAAAATAGATTAACGGGATAAATCAAGCTCTGATGTAATGATAGTTTGCTAGGGTTTGGACATAATAAATAGATGGTGCACAAGATTTTTTTTTTAAGAAAGTTACATATTTATCTAATCTCATTTTCCATATCTGATGTTCTCCAGATCTGTTGAGATGGCAGATTTCAAGGACATAGGACCAGGGGTAGGCTGCTACTGGTTTGCACCAGCTTGGGTGAACCGATTTTTAATTTTATGGCCAGTTCAGCAAACTGGCAAATCCCACCCCTGGCTGGCCACATCCACCCCACCTTGCACCCTACCAGGAGTCCCCACACAGCCCATTTTGGATTGCAGGTAAGTGCAGGGCCCGTGTAGAGGCTCAGGGAAGGCAAAAAATGGGCCTCCTGGAAGTTCCTGAAGGTCAGAAACGGATTCAGGGCAGGATGAAAACGCCCCCCGCCCCCATGGCCATTTTCACAACCAGGGTGGTGCAGGAGGCTGACTAGGCCAGGCTCACCATGGTCACGCCCACCCAGCAACTGGGCAGAGAACCAGTTGTTAAACTACTTGAAGCCCAGCCCTTCATAGGACCCATAGAGATTCCAGAGCTCTGTCATTGCCCTACTGTTGTTGTTTTAAAGCTCTTCCAGCAGAATTCAAGTGTTTCAATTTTATGTATTTGAGAGGCTGATCTGGAATTTTCTTTTACTTGAGTGGTTAACCAAGTGACATCCAAAATTCAAGATGGTGCTGATACAGCTGTTCCAAATCCTGATTTTTGTTAAAGAAAAAATCTAGATCATTTATCTTTAGTATGTGAAATTAGGCCAGCAGCATATAGCTTCGAGGGCTATAATCATGCCAAATTTCAGCATTTTTGTTGAGAAGCCAAGGCAGATCATATTAATATTTATTGCCTTTTTCTTTTTATAATTCCCCCTACCCCTTTAAAATACAACTGGAATTTAATTAATAAGAATATCCCGATAATTTACTCCTTCTTAGGGATATGCCCCATGCATTAAGGAAGATTTTACAAGCATAGTTCTGTGCTTTTTTTCCAGAAGAAAATGATGAGTGCAATTGATTATTATCATCATCCTGGATGCATGGCTCTTCTGGAGAAGACCTAAATAGCTCCCATTAGACCCTGGGGGAAACTTTGCAACTGAAAATGTTAAAAGCTGAAGTGTTTTCAATGCAAAAATCAGGGTTAAGAAGCTAACAGGGTTTGTGTAATTTTGAAAATATGTGATGTCTCTTCTCAATTCTACTTACACCTTCTTAATTCCTTCAGGGCAGTTTTGAGTAAACACTTCAAAGCTTGGAGAGGGGGAACATTGACGGTAGATTGTTTTTATGCCAGAAATTGAGGAAAATTCTACTTTCATTTATCTGCAGTTTCTCTTTGATGGATTCACACATCATAACCTGTCCACTCAGAACAGTGGTGGGATTCAAATTGGTTTACCACTGGTTTGGTGGGCGTGGCTTGGTGGGCGTGCAGGAGAGTTGGTGGGCGTAGCTTGGTGGGCGTGCAGGAGGGTTGGTGGGCGTGGCTTGGTGGGCGTGCAGGAGGGTTGGTGGGCGTAGCTTGGTGGGAGTGCAGATCAGTAGGAAAGCCTATGCACGTACACAAAGTGCACACAAAATGCACACAAAATGCACACAAAATGCACACAGTGCGCATGCACATGGAAAACACGCCCAATCTGCACCCACTTTGTATGTGCGCATAGGCTTTCCTACTGACTTTCTCCTGCACTCTCCCGTTCTCTTCAACAGCTGATGCACAGCAACCCACTGTGCCGTGTGATGCAACTGAGTGTCAAAAGCAGAAATAAAGGTCATTATGGATCCAGGGCAGGAGGGTGGGTCCAGCAGCTGCTTATCGGAGCAAACGGTTCGCTCCCAGGTGATCTTCGAAACTAACGGTTCTCCTGAACCGGGCCGAACTGGTAGAATCCCGCCCCTGACTGAGAACAGCTGCAGGTAGGCAGAACATGCTCTTCAGATAGATGGCAGCACCTAGCTGATCTTGGCTGATCCTCAAAAGTTGGAAAGGCCAAACTTGATCAGTATTTGGTCCAGAGACATCCAGTAAATTTTAGGGATTAAAATTACAATGGAAATCAGAACTATTCATGAAAGGATAGGCAAGTCACATTCATGTTATTGCTAGAAAAATGTCCCAGGTACTTTCATGAAGCCATCAAGAAAAGATATTGACTTGAGGGAGGCTTCATTGTTTAAATCAATATCAAAACACATAGTGCAGGAGCCCACAGGTTATTGGTACCCATGGCTCCAATGGGACATTTCATTTCTTCATGGCACTATCTCAAAATAAGGAAAATTAAACAGGAGGGAAATTTCTCGAACTCAAGAGAAACTATCAAGCCTTCAGCTGTTGTTCAGTGAGGCACTGGGGAATAATAGCCAGAAGGAACCAGGGGAATTCTAGCAATCACCACTTTTCCAAGCCCTTTCCAAACTTTTTATTCTAAATTTTAAAGAAAAGAGATCCCAATCCTTGTACTGGAGTAGTAGTGACTTCTTCTTTGGGCTCTTCCTTGGCAGGTAATGGGGAAATTGTGTGGAAGATGGAAAAAGATCAAGGAAATGTGACTTGAGGTGGACTGGAACATATTTCTATCTTGGGGTCTTTGGAGCAAACTTCAAGTGCTGGTGTTTTCCCCTCATGTTTTGCATTTTTGAATGTGCTTTGCATGTCTTTTATGTTGGTCCCATTTTCAATAAAAGGACACAACTACCTTCTCTTAAAAGAACAACATATTGCCTCCAAGGCTGCCTCAGATCACATTTTTATGGGAATATGATTTAGAAAACGTAGCTTCTTTGAAAGAGTCACAACAACCAACACAATTTTGATTAAAGAAAGAACTCTGTTTTAATAGGGATTTTTTTTTATCATTAAAAAAGTTTAAACCTGCATAGCAATCATTTCAAAAAATAATTATTTAATGTTCCATAATGAAACTGTACACAACCTAGTCTTGAGGGACCTTGCAGCCTGTTGAGGGGTGTTTCAAAGCAGTCCAGCGCAATCCCAACTTCCCTTTGGGTCCAGAGCTACTTGGCTACTACATTGGCATGTCGCAATTTTTTTTGGGTTGAGTTGCTCTTGGCGCGGTCTGACTTGAGGATGTGTGTGTGGCTCTGCGCTGGGCTCGGGGAACTATTCAGTTCTCACTCCCACCCACCCCTCAGCTGGGCTCCTCAAAGTCGTTCAATGTCGCGATATTTCTTCCTCAGGATGGAGACCTGATCTTTAAAGAGCACGGGATCGAGCCTCATCTGAGAATGGATCAGCGGCATATAGCCAAACCAGCTGGCAAAAGTGTTCATGCAGCTTTGCCTCTGAGCAAAATGATCTGGATCAGCCCACCGAGAAGCTCTGGAAGTCTGTAACAAAACACAAACAAGCCAGTTCATTCTTCAAAAGTTTTTATAGTCCATTTTTTCACCTGGAAAATTTTTTAGAACTATGAAGAACCAGACTGTCCCTACCTCAGTTTTATAATCTTCCCTGCCCCCAAAACACACACAAGAGAGAAGCAGAATGAGGGAGAGGTCCAAGGAAATTATGTTTTAGAATAGCACTGAACTGCTGGACTGATTAAATAATTTGTGTCAACCCTGAAGCAAACCTGACTGAGGCCATTTTGAGGCTTCAGGGTTGCCACAAGGAAGAAGGGGGGACAGGGAGGGGGGGGAGATAGATAGCTGGGGGCTTGTAATCAAAACTGAAAGTTTTCCTGTGGGAACTAAGGACATTCCAATAGGTGCCTGGGGAGAGGAGGAGCGGAGTAACCAAGCAACCAGCCAGCACCTCTTTTGGACAATGTGACTAATGACTTGGGGAAAAGGAGGAACGTTTACTTTTTAATCTTGTGAAAACTGCAACTGCCAAAAGTTGCCAAGCATCCAAATTTTGATCATGTGACCATGGGGATGCTTCAATGGTTGCTAAGAGTGAAAAATAATAGTAAGTCACATTTTCAGTGCTGGTGTAACTTTGACTATCTGTATTCTACTTTAAAATCTCAAACAGAGGAAATGCTTCTTGTAAGAAAACACCTATTTAGGGCTACCAGTCTGTAGAGTTACTGGTCAAGTATGATAGCTGGGAATGGAGGATGAATAACAGGCAGAAATTAATCATTATAGTCTTGTCTCTGTGCCTTTCTCATCTAAGCAGGTGAAAAATGTTAAGAGCCCAGACTAAATATAAACCCAGAACCGTGTCTTTGAAGTTTATCCAATCACCATTGTTACTAGAACAATTGTTTGCCTTTTGAGGGCAGGAAACAAAAAATGTGAGTTCTAAATAGCAATAGCACTTAGATTTATATGCCGCTTCATAGTGCTTTGCAGCCCTCCCTAAGAGATTTAGAGTCAGCATATTGACCCCAACAATCTGAGTCCTCATTTTACCGACCTGGGAAGGATGGAAGGCTGAGTCAACCTTGAGCTGGTAAGGATCGAACTGCTGGCAGTTGGCAGAATTAGCCTGCAATGCTGCATTCTAACCACTGTGCCACTACAGCTCTCTAAAATCTCTCTGAATGAAGATCATTAACAAAATAATATCCTAAGAAATCTTGGTCCTTCTAAGAAACACAAAATGTCTTCCTTCCTCATTTGTGTGAGGCAGAGCCCTCTCCACCAAGGCTTTTGTCCTCCTAAAAATGCAAAAACTTCTATCATCCAAAGAGATTCCAGATTGTATCCATTTTACCATTTTACCATAGCATTGAATCTGCATTTAATATTAGTTTGCAGCATTACATTGGCAGTAATAAAACTGATCCTGTTTTGCTGACATGCACATTGTCTGTGCTTAGCTTCAGGACAGTGAAAAATTGCTTGATTTGAATCTTTGGAATCAATGGCTCAGTGGGAAATTGTTGCTTGCTTGCCTTGGGTGAGCAGAAAGCTTCTGAAATTAGAAGTTATAAATCCTCATTTCTGAGGGATTAGATACCTGGAACACAAACCAAACAATGCGGTTCTCTTGCTAGCTTGAACTCTGTTTTAGGAGCATAAAATGTTAGAAAGGTAACTGTGAAATTCAGGGATTGGAGAACAAGCCAAATCCTATTGAATTCTGGATAATGGATGATCCTTCTGTTATTGTTTCCCTCACAGGCTGGGTTAACATCATGATAAACCACAGTTTTCTTTAACCATGCCAGAAGCCAGAATAGACTAAAACAGAGAGTGAAACAGCTCATCAACCCACAGTGGTTGTATTCACAAATCACACTTAAGCTAAATCAAGTCAGTGTGTGTTAGATCAGGGGTCGCCAACCTTTTGGACTTCAGGGACCACCAAACTCATAATTTTAAATCCTGGGGACCACTAATATGAATCTTGACTGTTGGTGGCTTGCTGACGTTGGTGGGAGTCTCTCTCTCTCTCTTAAACACACACACACAGAGGCAGGAGTGAGATTCAAATTTCTTAACCACCAGTTCTTGGGCGGGGCCTAGTTTGTGGATGTGGTTTGGTGGTCATGTGACTGGCTGGGCATGGCTTGTATGTAAATATTATAAATATTTATGTAAATATTGATTTCTTTTTATAAAAAGAGAGAGCAACTTTTACCTAAAATCAGGCAAAGCAGGCAGGCAGATCGAGTTGCTCACAGAATCACAGATTCACTTAGAGATCAATGATTCTGCCATCGGCTACCTGCATTTAATAATAGAAGCTTCAGTCTTAAGGAAGGTTTGGCTCTGCTTAAAAGCAGAGCCGAAGATCTAAAGATTAGTTAGAAAGCAAGAAATCCAATTTCCTGCTTTCTAGCTAATCTAAATCTCCCGGCACGGCAGAACAGCTGATGGTCAGAAAAAGGAAAAATAGCAACTTAACAGGCAAGTTTGTCAGGTAAGGAGTGAGTGTGTGGGGAGGGTTCCCATGGGCCATGTGGGTGGTGCAGCCTTGTGTTCCCGCGCGGCTTGGATTAATTGCTCTGCGGGTGACATTTCTCTGTGGACCACCAAAATTTTCTCGCGGACCACCAGTGGGCTGCGGTCCACTGGTTGGTGACCACTGTATTAGATGACACCAGTCCCAGGGTTAGAGCTTTAATGAAGCTATAGCTAATCTTCACGTATGAAGGGTTAGAGCAGGGGTATTAAACTCAATTTCATGGAGGGCCGCATCAGGGTTGTGTTTGACCTCGGGGGGCTGGGGTGGGCGTGGTCAGGTCAACAGCACTCATGTTGGGGGCACTTGTGATGGCCCAAGTGCTCTGCCAGTGGAAATGGGCTCCCGAGCTCCATTTTCGGCTGTGACGGTCTCCTGCAACCCTCTGCCAGCGAAAACGGAGCTCCGTTTTTGCTGGCAGAGGCACTGTGGGACAGTTCTTTGCTGTTTCCAGGGCAGTCCCGCGGGCCAGATCTAAGCAACCCGTGGGCTGGATCCGGCCTCTGGGCCTTCAATTTGATACCCCTGGGTTAGAGGGAAAAAAAGGAAAAACAATCACAGGAAAAAACTTTTTTTAAAAATTCACTCTTCCAATTACAGATAGTTGATTTACAATAGTTCATTTAGTGGCTGTTTGAACTTACAACGGCACTGAAAAAAGTGACTTATGGCCATTCATGAGCCTCTGTGGCACAGTGGTTAGAGTGCAGTATTGAAGGCTACTTCTGCAGCCAGCTGCCCTACAATTTGGCAATTCAAATCCCACCAGGCTCCAGGTTGACTCAGCCTTCCATCCTTCTGAGGTGGGTAAAATGAGGACCCAAGTTATTGTGGGCAATATGCTGACTCTGTAAACCGGTTAGAGACAGATGTAAAGCACTATAAAGCGGTATATAAGTCTAAGTGCTATTGCTATTATGACCGTTGTAGCAACCCCATGGTCACATGATCAACATTTGGTTGCTTGGCAACTGACTCATATTTATGATCGTTGAAAGTCCCAGGGTCATGTGAGATCACCTTTTGCAACTTTCTGATAAGCGAAGACAATGGGGAAATCAGATTTATCGAACAACCAATTAATTTAACTAATTACATTAATGTTAATTAATTTAACAATTGCAATGATTTACTTAACAAACGTGGCAAGAAAAGTCATACAATAGGGCAAAGCTCCCTTAACAAATTTCTCATTTAGCGACATAAATTTTGGGCTCAAATGTGGTCATAATTTGAGGACTGGCTGTATTCTGGATCTTTCCCCCAGATGTCTCACAACTCTAGACAGTGGGATTGTTGAATTCTGAAATCCTTCCATTTCTCCATGTTTGAAAACATAAACCAGGAAATACACAGAGATCTTTTATATGTGGACTGTCAATAATTACATCATCTGAGTCAGTGGGGTTAGGGAGAAGGAGAACGTAAAGATGATTTAGCATCTTCATTCCGTTTTCCTCAACTTCAGCAACTGGGGAATTCTGGGAATTGAAGTCACACATCTTGAAGTTGCTGAGGTTGAGAAATGCTGCATGAATTTATTAGTGCTCTGTTAGATAGAAGAAGTAGAATGAGATGCTGAGATGAGTTTTTTTGGGGTTCCCCAATAACACACAGAACAAATGACAAATGGCCGCTTGTTTAGAAGATGATCAGATTAACTGGTATGCTTCCTGTACCAGCAACATGGGTGGTTACTTCATTTGAGCCTTCTTCCATTAATAGTTTTATTTCCTTTTCACTCTCAGAACAACATATGTGCTTTCCATTTATATCTAAAGTGTGGAATTAGTAAGAGCATTTGCATATGATTCTGTAATATCTGTCGGGCTGGTTTCATCTAGTAGGGTTGGTACACTACGGATTCCTTTAATTAAACAATGCCAACCATTGTGATCTCCGCTGGCCTTCTCTATAGCAATGCCTGCCCCAGAGGTGGCATTCAGCAGGTTCTGAGCAGTTCTGGAGAACCGGTAGCGGAAATTTTGAGTAGTTCAGAGCACTGGCAAATACCAGCTCTGACTGGCCCCGCCCCCATCTATTCTCTGCCTCCCGAGTCCCAGCTGATTGGCTGGGTCTTCTTTGGTTGCCCTGCACAGGAGAACAGAGCTGGAAAGCAGGTTAGTGGGGTGGGGAGGGAACGGGGATTTTGCAGTAACCTTCCCCTGCCATGTCCACAAAGCCACGCCCACAGAACCAGTAGTAAAAATTTTGAATCCCACCACTGGCCTGCCCTCTGAAAAGAGGTCTTCCCCCTTCCCCAGATCCAGATGCCTCCCCCCGTCCTCCTTATGTTTTGAAGTTCTTCATCCAGGATTTTCGCAAATGATTGCATGGGTTTTTCCTTTTTCATTCCTGTCAGGTAGTCCTTAACTTACAACCATTCGTTTAGTAACCATTTGAAGTTACAATGGCACTGAAAACAGTGACTTATGACCATTCTTACAACCTTTGCAGCAGTGGTGGTATTAAATTTTTTTTTACTACCGGTTCTGTATGCGTGACTTGGTGGGTGTGGTAGGGGAAAGATACTGTAAAAACCCCATTTCTTCCCCACCCCACTAACCTGCTTTCCAGGTCCGTTTTCCTGTGCAGGGTAACAAAAGAAGACCCAGCCAATCAGCTGGGACTCGGGAGGCAACGAATAGATGGAGGGGTGCCAGCCAGATGTGGTATTCGAACTACTCAAAATTTCCACTACTGGTTCTCCAGAACTGGTCAGTACCTGCTGAATACCACCTCTGCTTTGTAGCTTCCCCATGGTCACCATCAAAATTATGGCATGTATTTATGACGGTTGAAGTGTCCCGGGGTTGCCTGTTCACCTTTCGTGATGTTCCGTCAAGCAAAGTCAATGGGGAAGCCAGATTCACTTAATAACCTAACTTAATAACTGGAACAGTTTACTCAACAACGGTGGCAGGAAAGGTGATAAATGAGGCAAAACTAATTTAATATTTAGTAACAGCAATAGCATTTAGACTTATATACTGCTTTACAATGCTTTTACAGCCCTCTCTAAGCTGTTTACAGAGTCAGCCTATTGACCCCAACCATCTGGGTCCTCATTTTACCGACCTCAGAAGGATGGAAGGCTGAGTCAACCTGGAGCCGGTGAGATTTGAACTGCCAAACTGCAGACAGTCAGCAGAAGTAGCCTGCAGTACTACACTCTAACCACTGCGCCACCGCGGCTCATAACGGAAATTTTGGGCTCAATTGTAGTCGTAACACGAGAAGTACCTGTACTCTTTTATTTTTGTTTTTCCTAGTCTTTAATGTTTTTACTTGGGAGTCACCCAAGTAGCATACATGTTTAATAAATAATTCTAAATCACAATGCAGCATGATCAGGATGAATTACAGGCAGTCCTCACTTAACAACTGGTTATTGAATGACCTTTCCAAATTATGACCTGTCCTTGAAGTTGTAAACCCCACCATGGTCATGCGATTGTGTTTTAGGTATTTGGCAGTCAACTTGCATTTACAACCAGTTGCAGTGTCCCAGCGTTGTGCGATTGTGATTTTGTTAAAAAATTTTGCTGATTTTTGGGAGAATGTTTTTGCTTAATAACCATGTGATTTGCTTAATGGCCACAGTGACATGCTTTGCAGCCAATGTGAAAACAAACATTGAGTACAGTCACTTTGAATGATTTACAGTGCAAATCTGGGCTCCATTCTGTTTGCTAAGCGAGATCTGTCTAGTCAATTTGGGTTAAACACAGACAATAATGGTTACCGGATGTTTCTGAACTACAACTTCCTGCTCCGTCTTGCCTTATTTCCTAGGAATTCTTGGAGATCTGGATTAGCAACATCTGAATTGACTACTTGTGGCTTGTGAACTACGGTTTTGTCCTCCCCTGTGACAGCAAGGAGACCTCATCATTCTACTTACCAGGGTTAGTAGTAACAAACTGACTTCAAACTGCAACTCTGAATTATTTTCATGTCTCAGATTAATTACAATTTAAATTTTAAAAAGAGGCCTCAGTTTGCCTGCTTGAGACTGGACTATATGAATGATCAAGAGTGAAACCTACAAGGCCTCATCTTTAGTATAATTCCAACGGTGGCTTGAAGTTATAGAGTAAGACAACTAAGAATTAGACTTGATATACTTTTACAGAAATGGCCGTTAAAGAGCAATTTCACCAGCAAATTTCCGCCATCTCAAAAGAAGTACCAGAAAAGTAATAAAAACATAATAATTCTAGCTGAACTTACCCCATTCTCAAGCAAACATCTTAATTATGGTAATTGGCTAGCTTTTCAGATGTATGGCATCTGCAGGGAGAATTCTTAAATTTAGGTCCCAAAGGTGCTTTTTTCAAGAGGCAACTGGACATTCTGGTTTTTCTTTGAAGACTTTTAGCTTCTCATCCAAGAAGCTTGCCTCTTGAAAAAAGCACCTTTGGGACAACCACAACCTGGATGACTAAAAACATCCATAGACCAAGGGTCTTCAAATTTGGCAAGTTTAAGACTTGTGGACTTCAATTCCCAGAATTCTTGCGCTAACATGACTGGAGGAGGAATTCTGGGAGTTAAAGTCCACAAGCCTTAAAGCTGTCAAGTTTGAAGGCCCCTGCCATAGACTCTTAAATGTAAGCAAAAATGGGAAAATGGTCATTAACAATAGACCGTGCACCTCACTCCCCAAATTAACATAAGCATCCTAATGGGGCAGAGAGAAAAAATCTGAAGCTTTTCCCCCTGCATGTTCTTACAAAAACTGACTGTAAGTAATTATTTCGAAAATAGAAAACCCACATCTGTTGCAGCACCATTTGTGAACATTTCTCCTTTCAGATCATGATGGCAGGCTATTTTTGAATAACTCCCAAGTTTTGTTTATTATATCCACTCACTTGCAGGATTTTTATAACATTTTTAAAAAGACATAGCGCTGTATGTTTATAGAGATTCTCAGTCTTCCAGGTCATAGTTGTCCCAAAGGTTCTTTTTCAAGAGGAAACTGGACTTATTTTCCTTTGAAGACATTTCAAAGAAGCTTCTTCAGCTCTGACTGAATGGAGCGGAATGGAAGGATTATGAATGATGAAGGAATGAAAACCTTCCATTCCCCTTCCATCCAGTCGCAGCTGAAGAAGCTTCTTGGAAGCGAAATGTCTTCAAAGAAAAAAAAAAAGGAAGTCCAGTTGCTTCTTGAAAAAGCACCTTTGGGAAATGGTGCTTTATTGTAGATTTATAAGTAAACTCCCATTAGTACAGATTAAGAATAGGTGCCATAGATCTAGTAACAGGGCTCTTTGGCAACCCTTTAGATTCTGGTGTCCAAATATATTAGTTGGGATTCTGGCAGGTACCCTAAAGATTGTTTGTGGACATTATATTTTTGTGGGCTTATTTATAGATGATCCAACTTCCAGAAAGATGTGTGCTCCTAAGAATATGTGATTTTCAGGAAGTATGATTTTTTTTCAGGATAGTTTTATTGACTATTATGAGAATTGCAGATATGGTAATCCTTGACTTGCAACCAGTGACATCGAAGTTATGATAACCCCTAAAATCATACATACAAACCCGTTCCAAAAAGGTTAAAGCAGACCTTCTGCACATACCTGTCCCATCATGGTTTCCTTGTACTGTTTCTTCTGTGTTACTTTGATGGGAGGCAATTTTGTCACAGCGGACACCAAAAAGTTCATTAAAATGTCTTCACAATTGGCTAGTTGGTCCACCACATTCTTCAGACTAGCAGGCAGGTAATGAGTGTACAGGTAGTGATAATATCTGCAACACAATAATTGAGGGCCTTCAGTGAGCATCTGGCAATGTCACAAACAAGGAAACAAGGAGAAACTTTCTGACAGTGAGAACAATCAACCAATGGAACAGCTTGTCCTCGGAAGTTGTGGGAGCGCCATCAGTTGAGACTTTCAAGAAGAGATTGGACTACCATTTGTCAGAAATGGTGTAGGGCCTCCTGCTTGGGCGGGGGGGTTGGACTAGATGACCTACAAGGTCCCTTCCAACTCTAATTATCTGTATCTGTATGTCATCCGATACACATTTACTTGGAATAAGCCACCAGAACTTCAGTGGAACTTTCTACTGGTATTAGTCACCAAATTGGATTGAGTGGCTTTTCAAAATGCATCCAGGAACTATAAGGTTGCAACAGATTTAGAAATGTAGGGAGCTGTCACGTTGTGGTTCGCCGGCAGCAGGTGCGGACGGCTGAGGTCTCTGAGAGCGAGGATTCGGATGAGGGGCCTACATGTGATGCAGGGATGGGGCCAGGACTATCGGAGAGTGGGGTGTTGCCTTTGGAGCTTGTGGAGTCTGGCAGTAGGGACAAAGAGGACCCCAGGGTGCCTGTACTCAGTGTACAGGGCTGCTCAAAGGAAAGAGCAGCTGAAGCAGCACGGATGACTTAGGGTAAGGCTGCAAGGTGATGGCTCCTCCCATAAGGGATAAAAGCCAGCCTTCGGGGTTGGCTTCTTTGCAGGAAGCAAGGAAGTTCTTTCAACTCCAAGTTCTCGTGGAAGTCCTGTCTGTTCTAGTTCATGTTTGGAGATTTTTAGTTTGGAATATTTCTCTGCAGTTAATCTTGTATTCTTGGCAGCCTTTCATGACCTTGAAAGGGCTTGTTCTTATCTGGGACAATTAGTTTTAATGACTCTTTGCTGTGAATGAACAGAATTCACAGAGACGCATTAAAAAGGTTTGCTTTTATATATATTTTGTGTTTATTTGATTTCAATGAGGCTTGGGTCAGAACACACCTTAGTACTGATTGTAAGTACATTCAGCAAAAGTGTTGGCTATTCCCAGAAATTCAGGCAACAGTGGAGACGACAAACTGTGTATATCTTATGCACTGCAGGCTGGGGCTTTTTTCAACAAGTATACTAATATTGTGTCCAGTTCTGCTCACCACAATACAAAACAAGAAAAGATCCTGAAGCCCTAGAAATAGTGCAGAGAAGAGCAACAAAGATGATAAGGGATTCTGGAGGCTAAATTGTATGACGAATGGCTAAGAGAACTAGGCATGTTTAGTCTAATGAAGAGAAGGTTTAGGGGAGACATGATAAAAATCTTCCAATATTTGAAGAGCTGTCACAGGGAATGGGGCATCAATTTATTCTTCATAGCACCCAAGGGCAGAACAAGAAGCCATGGATGGAAGCTTGTCAGAGGGAGATGCAACCCGGAAATAAGGAGGAATTTCTTGACAGTGATAATGATTAATCAGTGGAACAGCTTGCTTCCCCGAGTGCTTCATTGCTGGAGGTTTTCAAGAAAAGATTGGGCAATCATTTGTCTGGATTAGTATAAGGACCCCTGCCTTGGGCAGGGGGGCAGACTAGAAGACCTCCAAGGTCCCTTCCAGCTCCATAATTCTAAGTTGTGATTTCCCCCTTCAAACTAGAAGCAGAAGATCTATACTTATGTAATCCTAGCAGTGCCTGAAGGTATCTTCTGTGGGACTTACCAGACTCCCTGTTCCATTTGACTTTTTAACATTTCTTACATATTTTAATTAAAGTTATCGAAAAGGGGGCATGATGCAAAGCAAAGCAATTACCCTCCAGCATAATCAGCATTTCCAAGAGTGCCACTGGGTCTTAAATGGGTCTCAGATGTGTTTTACAAAATAAACACGGGGAGACCAGGTCTTGGATTTGCATGTTTTCACCTGCCTTCCCCAAAGACAAGGGCATGCTGGGGTAGAAAGGAGCATCTTGAGGATGCAGCAATTCAGGATGGGTACCATATAGCAGGTTAAATCCATACTTTACATTTTATTCAACCTCCCATGCCCAGTTTGAAAAGGCCAAGCAGCCATTTGTGGGAGTGTCTATGAAATGTTCTTCTAATTCCATACATGCCCATCAACAATCCAGGGAATGATCCATAGAAGAAGTCTGTAAAACAGAAATGGGCAACCTATAACCCTTAAATAAGAGAGGAAGGGAGTCCAAATGCAGAAAGAGGACAGATGTTGCACAAATGAGCAATGATCTGCTTACTCCGGACTATATCAGCTTGGTTGGAGATGACAGGAACTTTGGTACTAAGTCAATATTCTCCGGGTTAAAAAAAAAAGTGTTTAAAAATGAATTATTGATGATATCAATTTCTGACGACAAGGGAACTCCAGAATTCAAAAATTCTTGAAAAACTTGAGAAACAAGACGTATTGACATAGTGGGGCACTTTATGTAAATAAAGTACACTTACACACATTTACTTTTGTTACGCTTATTTAGCTGTTTGTGGAAATCCACCACTCATTCTAAGAAATCTGAAGAAGAGTTGCAATGTTGGGGGACTGTGGAAGGGAGAGAGGTCAGTTAAACTTTTTGATTAGTCAGAATAGGATTGTTTGACCATCACCCTAAGGAAACCAGATGACCATTCCTTTGCAGTGATACATTTTTCATTTTTCAAAGGAGGGGAAAAAACAATGTCAACCACTTTTCTACAGAAAAAGAGAGAGAGGCTTTTCTTTGCTTTTCTCTCCCTTATGACCCCCAACAAGCAAACATAGACAATCAAGATGAATTATAAACTTCATACAATTTGGTTGAATTAAGATGGGCAGCCAACCTAAGCCTCAGCTTGCTTAGGACATGTTCATTCTCCCTTGATGCCAAAGAAAATCGTGGCAGAATCCCTTTGAAGACTTTAGGAGTTTTTTGAAGTCTGCTATTGCCCTTAAGAGACAGCATTCAAATCAAATTGCCTTTTTTTAGAGTACAAGTGACTTGAAAGAAATTGAGAAAAACACACTAATGACTATCAGATCTTGAAACCAGGAATCAAAGTCATTATCTGCAGAAGAGAGACTCAAGTTTTAATCCTTTAGGAATCACCCTTGATGTTTTAACAAAACCTGCTTTGCAAAACAAAAATTAAGGGAAAATGAAAATGAAAAAAAAAGTCGCAAGAAGTACCAGGATTGTTGTGGGACTATGATTTAACTCAATACAGAATAGATGGATTTTTTTTTTAATTCCAGTAAATAAATACTCTAGATAAATATAAGAATATAGCTGAACTTTATTTTCCAAAGCACCGGAGGGCAGGACAAGAAACAGTGGTTGGAAACTAATCAAAGAGAGAAGCAATCTGGAATTAAGGAGAAACTTCCTAACAGTGAGGACAATTAACCAGTGGAACAACTTGCCTCCAGAAATCATGGGCCCTCCATCACTGGAGGTTTTTAAGAAGAGGCTAGACAATCACTTGTCTGAAATGGCATATGTTCTCCTGTTTGAGCAGGGGGATGGACCAGATAAAAGACCTCCAAGATCCTGTCCTGCCCTATCCTATTCTTTCTCTCACCCCTTAAAACAGGCTTTAAATACCCATAATAGTCTTACTTGTGGTAAATAGCAGCTCCACTCAATACCATGGAATAGTCATTCGTCCATTTCGATGTGTAGCCCCACCTCTCCTTTGTGTTATCCCAAAAATGGCTGCGGGCAGGATAACCCACAATCCTCTCTGGGAAACTCTGCCAGACAGTGAAGGCAAAATCCACCTGCAGGCAAGGGGGGAAAAAAAACACAAACCAAATGGATGTGGCAAGTGGTAATCAAACAGCCTCAAAAATGTCAGCAAAACCAAATATTACCTTTTCACTAATTCATAATTTGCAATCTTGGAACTGTTGCAAAACATTAATTCTCTGTATTCATCAGTAAATTAAACTGACTACTTGACATTTTGCCCTGTAATTATGCACATTTTAATGTTTTTTTTCCCGTTAACAGGAGCCTAGAGCGCCAGAGAATCATATTAACATTTTACCGGCATGACACAGGCACCGTAAACATTCACAATGAGTGGAGAACTAGGTGTCTATAGGAATTGCTTGTTTATTAAGTGAACCAATAAGGTGATTCTCTGTCCATTTTGTAGGAAGCATCTCTTTTTATACTGGAAGGAGGATAATCAAGATAAAAATGAGGTTTTCCAAAGACAAATGTTTCCAAATTATTAATTCCTCACGCCCTTATTTGTAATCTTTTCTCCTTGGCTTCAGCTAGTGTAAGACAGATAATGAATATTTTATATCCTTCTACGGCTGTAGGAATATTTGAGCTGAAGATTCAAGCAGCGCAAATGAGGCCTTCAAACTTAATTTTTGAACGGAATCAAATATTTGAGTTCATCCCATACTATAAATACTATGATGCAGTCCAGCCCTATTGTGAAATCAAAGGTTCAAAGCATCTCTTCCATAAAGATTCAGATCTTTGAAGAGTGCTTCCAGTTAAAGTTACTACTCATTCTCTTCCTTCAAGTTGTTCAAACAATATGAAATGCTTACAGTTCAGACAAAATAATTATTCCTGTCACAGCTCTGATCACAAATTATTAAACATCAGAAAATCAGCAGACACCTTAACATCCTTTATATAAAAGCTGATACCTGTTTTCTTGAAAAGATTAAAGCTAAGTTAAGGAAGGAACAGTTGTGTTAGATATAGATAAAGGTTCATCATAACAAACAAAAATTGTTCTTTAATTTGTTCATCTATAAATTCTCTTTCTCCATTGTTCGGGTTCTAGTTGTGGGGAAGGCTTACAGATTCTCAATAAAGCGATCATAAATCAGCAATTCATCCTTAAAATTCTGGTTAATGTTTACTGTATAGGTAGTCTTTGATACATTTAATGACCGTTCTAAGTTACAATGGCACTGAAAAAAGGGACTTAGGACCTTTTTCGCACTTACAACCATTGTAGCATCCTCATGGTGACATGATCGGAATTTGGATGCTTGGTATTGTGGTTCGCCGGCAGCCAGCACTGGAGTCAGACAGTGGGGAAGAAAGGGGACCAGTCAGGGAGTTTGGAGAGAACTTGGAGGTTCTTACATCCGATGCAGGCATGGGGCCAGGACCATTTGGGAATGGGGTGCTGCCTTTGGAACCTTCAGAGTCTGGCAGCAGCGAGGCAGAGGACCCAGGGGAGCCTGTTCCCAGTGCGTGTGTGTGCAGAGCTGCTAGAAGGTGAGAGCAACTGAAGCAGAAGAGGAGACTCGGGAGTAAGGCTGGGAGGTAATTGCCCCTCCCATAAGGGATAAAAGTCAGACCTCAATGACGAAAGCTTTGCAGGAAGCAAAATAGTTCGATAGATTCCGAGTCCTCCTTGAAGCTTCTTGTACTCTGGTTGGTTTTTTCTGGTACTTCGGTTGGTTTCTGTTATAATTAATTGGATACTTCTGTTTTTGGCAGCATTCCACAGCACTGAAAGGAGTGTGCTTATCTTGGGGAACTGTTTATAATTAATTCTGGCTGGGAATGAAAGTAATTCCCAGCATTGCAATAAAATAGGTCTTGCTTTTACAACAAGTTTGATATTAATTCCGTTTGATGAAGCCTGGGTCAGTACACTTGGCAACTGGTTCATCGTTATGACGGTTGCAGTGTCCTGGGATCATGTGATTACCTTTTGCAACCTTCTGACAAGCAAAGTCAATGGAGAATCCAGATTCACTTAACAATTGTGTTACTAACCTAACAAGTGCAGTGATTCCCTTAACATTGGTGGCAACAAAGGTCGTACAATGGGGCAAAATTCACTTAACATCGGTCTCACTTAGCAACAAAAACTTTGGGGCCAACTATGTTCGTAAGTCAAGGACTGCCTGTAATATCTATTTTCCTAGTGGTTTCAGGCAACTTTTTTGAGTCAAGAGAGACCTTCACAAATTCACAAAATGGCTGCCATGGTGGGCATGACAAGTCAAACAAAATCCATTTGACAGCAGTCTGACTTTTGATGGCGTTTCGCACCATCTCATCTAGCTTCCTCAAAAGTTCTTTACTCCATTAGGTTACTTTTCACTAATTTGTGGGCAGATGAGTGCACTTCCAAACAAAGTACTGGACTTATGCACCATTTTCTTCCCATAAGCTTGAAGCTAGTGGTTGGTAATAGCCCAGCTTCCCATTTGTTTTAAATACCTAAATGAACAAGAGCCAGTTTGGTATAGTGGTTAAAGCACCAGAAAACAAGAAACTGTGAATTCTAGCCTGCCTTAGGCACCAAGTCAGTTGAATAGCTTTGGGCCAACCAACTTCTCTCAGCCCTAGGAAGCAGACAATGGCAAACCACTTCTGGGGGAAAAAAAAACCTTCACATTGCCATCAAAACTGCTCCAGGCAATCACCAGGAGTCAACAATGAATCAAAGGTTAAAAAAAACCCACAAGGAATGCCAAGGAACAAATTATAAGTACTGTGGCATCACCATGACCCAACTAGACACAACCCTAGAAAGTATGCTAGAAATTTTTCAGGCTGGCATATAGCTATATTATTAGACAGATGAAGTGTACTGAGAAAATGGGAATCCGGTTGCAAACCCTTATCAATATCAAATTCTGTTCCAGTCTAATTTATTGCACGGGGTGTCTTTTCCACAGAGGAGATAAGAAAGGAAACTGGTCTTTACTAGCCTTCCAGAACCTCCGGCAAAGTTTGAATGTGGAATCTTCTGCATTGGATCCCTATGTTCTAGCATGAAGCTATGAATAACTACAGGAGCAATGGAAGATGCCCTGAAGTTCACAAGTTTGGAGACTCCAGCTGTAGATGTTAAGTGAATGTTTAATGCCACATACAAGTTTCCTAATTTTGCTTTAACCGTTTTTCATTGAGGCTGATGTAGAGAATCAAATATGGAGAAATTAGGTTGGAGGCTGGGGCGGGTGAGAAAGTTAGCCAAACTGCTACTCTCTTAAGACAGCCAACACTCCTCCTTAAATCCACATGGATTTCTAATTATGAGTCATAGAGACCTTCCTCCTCCTCCCACTGTGCAGGATGGCTTAATATTTCATTTCATTAGGGGTGAAAAGCTAAAACCTTAATTAAAGGTAAAAAATGAAGAAGCATTTGAGGCTTTTCTGAATTTTATCACTCATATCTGAAAGCTGGAAAATTACTATTCAGATGGATAGGTAAGTAGTAGAAGACATCTTGGAGTGATAACCCCCATAATTTATTATTCAGGTTCACCAGGAATTCTGGGAGCTTCAAATAAGCAAACTTCCATAGGATATACGATTGGAGAGGATAATTAACCCAGGTTTCCTTACTAATAATCCTGACTGAAATTTGCAGAATATAGTATTGGTCACTTGCTTAGATGGTGTTATTTAAAAAAAAAAAAAAAAGAAATCTTGCCATTGATACAAGATTGACAGACCCAAATGGGACAATATACACCAATGGAGAAATATATATAACAGAAGTCTAACTAAAACCAAGCAAGCATAGGTCCTTTCATACAACATCTTACATAGCAAGGCAAGTTGAGACATTCAGAATATCGTTTTGAAAAAATGAAAGAAATTTATTTTAAAAAACAGCATAAAAATCACTTTAATAGATATAAGCAATAACTGTAAAACTTTAAAGCAAAGTATAAATAGCAGAATGGTTGGGAAAAATACATTCTTTTTACAATGTATTTTTATTACACTATAATCTTACATTTTATGTCTCTATTTTTGATGTCTTACTTTTGTACAATAATAAAACTAACCAAATGCAAAAAAAGATGGTTGTATAAAGTAATTCAGATACACTGCATGTGATACAAAATAAATTAGAATTTAACCTGGCTGAGGTTTGGCATAAGTTAAGGGTTAGCCTCATTACTAGAAATGAGTAAGTACAGGGATATCAAATTAGAACCTAAATAGAATTTCCAGATTCAAAACAGTTGGTTGACCCCTGTGGGAAATAAAATACTGGTTGGATAAGACTCTTTTATGATCCAGGTGGTAGGGAGATATTTTAGGACATGCACAGAGCCTTCTGAACCAAGCATTTTTAATTCTGTTTCTGATAGCAGAGAAATACAGTTGTGTTCAAGCAAACATGGACCTGCAACAGAAGTTGTGAGAAGAAAGAGACCCTCTAACCCCCTAACTATTTGCAAGACCATGCACATTCAAGTTAATAAACTTATTAAAAAATCCAGATATAACAGGAACAACTGGATTCCAGAAACACTCAATGGGGTTATTTTTATTTATTTATTTGTATTTTGCTTTCATTATGTTTTTATAAACATCTTAAGGTCGCGAACGTACCTGATACTTTTTCTTTCTATTTTCCCTACAACAATAATCCTATTGGGCTGATAGAGAATGACTGACCCAAAGTCACCCAGCTAGCTTTCATGCCTAAGGTGGGACTAAAATTCACACCCTCATAGTTTTTAGCCTGATGCCTTAACCTCTAGACCAAACTGGCTCTTTTGGGTCTTGGAAGAAGACTCCATGTGCTATTTCCAAAGTAATAAATTCTAAAGGACAACTTGCTTTTTTTTTTTTTAACAGAGGGAGAAGTAAGAGAGAGACACAGAAAGCGAAAATCACACTGAAATTGAAGGAGACAATAAACACTCAAAGCTTTTCCAGAGATGCCATTAATAATGTATTTCCAATATATTGCCATGTTATATAAATGGTTGCCCGTTCCCACCATCTCTTTACGGGAAGAGGTGAGAGAAATCAATACTCATCCTACTTGTAAAAATTGGTTTTCTACATTGGATCCCCTGATCTCCAGCTCCCTGCCCCCATCTCTTCATCCCTGCAGCCTTTTTTCTTCTGCTTTTGCTACAGCAGTTCTGAAGTATCAGGCAGAAAGAAAAGTGTTGTATTGAAAAGAAGAGCTTGGGTGCAGCTCTAATTCATGGAAGAGAGACATGTTATCTAGGCATCTGCTTTGTGCGTGGTGCTACTCAAAAGAAATGATCAGGCCAACGCTAGGCAAACACAGCTTTTAAAAACAGGAATATAATAGGAATTAATACAAAAATTAAATGTCTGTATGTGTAGGTGTTTATGTACACTTGTGAATACTTGGGTATACATCCATCTATATCTGCATGTTACATTTGGCCATTTAGCCCAACAAGACATTCAACCTTCTTTCCTAATAGACCAAGAAGAATTGCTGAGATGAAACTACAAGACTTCCAGATGGACACAGAATTAGGTTGCCAACAGGGCCGTGGTGATGCAGTGGTTAGAATGCAGAATTGCCAGCTAATTCTGCTGACTGCCACCAATTTGGCAGTTCAAGTCTCACCACCTCAGCCTTCCATCTTTCTGAGGTCCGTACAGTGAGGACCCAGATTGTTGGGGGCAATATGCTGACACTGTAAAGCCCTGTGAAGCAGTATATAGGTCTAAGTGCTATTGCTTCCTCTTAGCTAAAACAGACACAGGGCTGTTCAAATCTTTGGAAGAACAGCACTTCCTTAGAACTGTTCCATGAAGTAACATGGCCATCTTGCTTCTAAGACAGCTGCAGAAGTTCTTCTGTGTTGCAACCGTGCAAGAGCTTCTCTGGGAACATTAAGCAAATGTACATAAACCTCAACTAAGAAGGTATCACTCACTTTTTCTAGTCAACTTGGCCAAAGCTTTGATGAAAGAAAGAAAGAAAGAAAGAAAGAAAGAAAGAAAGAAAGAAAGAAAGAAAGAAAGAAAGAAAGAAAGAAAGAAAGAAAGAAAGAAAGAAAGAAAAAGAGAAGAAAAGAAAAGAAAGAAAAGAGAAGAGAAAGAAAGAAAGAAAGAAAGAAAGAAAGAAAATCAAATATCTGTATGACTTTGGAGAGCCAGTACAATCCACGGGGAAAATATCTCACCTCAGTGGTTGAAAGCACCGTATCTTCGTCGAGGCTTAGAACAGCATCAGTGACAATGTTCTCATAGGGCAGGAAGCGGCTGCTCATCACCTGTAAGGTAAACGAGATGGGTCAGTGAGATGCTTTTGAGGCTCATCTGCAGACAGGACCTCCATACCTGAGCCCAAAGAGTTAACAAAAGCATTAAAGGGGGGGGGAGGGGGAATGGCTGTGAAAGAAAAGAGCTTCATGTACAAGAACTGAATTCCTTTGCAGCTTTTGCATAGGACCTAACAATGTGATTATGTTACTCCTGATTAATTTCAGCAAGAGTGGCCTTCTAGATTTATGTGTTCACAGTATTCCCTTACCCCAAATGTTGTCATGCATAATGCTCTGGTTTGATTTTTTGGAAACCAACCAACCATTTTTATATAATTAAAAGGCAATAAGTCATGGCTATATTTAGAGTATATGTGCTTCTCAAAAGCTTAAAGTAGCATTTAGAATTCCTTCTTACTTTATCTTCATCAAAATCTGATGAGGTAGGCTAAGTTAAATGATAGTGACTAACGCAATGCCTCGGGCTAAAATTCATAGCTGGAGACCAATACAAGAATAAGTACCCGCCTAGATGAACACAAAAATGCAGTAAAAACGTTGGAACACACTTCCTCACTAGTCCAACACATGAAAGCCACAGGTCATAGCATCGACTTCAATGGCACCAAAACCCTAGCCACTATAGAAAACCCCAGCCACAGAATTATCAGAGAAGCCATAGAGATTGAAAACAGACCTGAAAGCATGAATAGAAGAGATGACTCCACCAGACTGTCAATTATCTGGAAGCCTGCACTCACAAACAAAAAAATCTCCACACCACAAGCCAGGCAAACACCTGGGCACAAACAGGCTCCCCCTGATACCTCCAGCTCAAACACATCCCAACCAGGCACCCAGATGAAACCTAGCTTCCTAATAAATGATAGCCATCCGTTTACTCGGAGCCAAGTCGCACTAAAAGCCTCCAATACAGGAACACAATGTTGCCAGCCAATCAAGACAAAAAAAAAAGCTACAAAACACACAGAAGATATTAGAAACACCAATCAAGCAGAACACAGTAAACTCCAAGACCAATAAACACAGACCAAGACTCCCAACCAATCAAGATGAAGAAAAAACCATTTTGGCACAGCAGTAGGCTAGCACCAAATTTAAAACAGAAAAGGCTGTGAAAGTCTGACTCACAGACGAACACTATACAGAAGCCTGATGATGGCAGATGAGATTCTGCCCAAACATTGCTACAACTTTAAAAGCACAACTATAATGACGTGGGAAAATACCCGAACAAAGCTGAATAACATACATGTAAGTACCCACGAAAACTTAACACACACACACACACACACACACACACTTCACTGGTTGGTTTTCAAAATCTATAGCTAGCCATATACTATCATTGAAAACAAGAAACGATGAACAAAAGAGTGTACATTTTAAGTTACAATGTTCCTAAGACAATACAATGTCTATGTAGGATTTTGCATTAATCTTTTGAAGCCACTATGACATCAATTTGTGAGCAGTAGTTGATATAAGAATATTGTCGGGTTCTCTTGAGACATTCTGACTTCTCCGAGTGACTATACATTAATTTATTACAGATAGACAATTCAGTCTATTTCTGCTGCATGCCATTTCTAGATGTAGCTCATCTCATTTCCACCCTGATGTGCAAACTCAGAATCCCAAAATGTGCGTTTCTAAATTTATTGGAGAGAACATTTTTTTTTTTCTGAGAACTACAGCACAACATTTGATGAAGTGTGAAAGCTGATTAATCTGATCAGCACTGAAGAATGATGGGACAATTTTGGGTTGTTGTTTTGTTCAGATTTGCTGCTTTCTGTCACCCCCAAATCCTCTTCACTGATTTGCCAACTAACTTTTCCTCATTAAATCTTTGTACTTCTAGAAGAAAAATTGCAGCAGTATCTGTATTTTTTTAAAAAATTTCTCTTTTGTCAACTGGAAACATTTATATTAGGTAGACCCAATTTTTGTGGTTAGTTTGCTCTTGTTTTTATAAAAATGAAGTATTGAAAGACAAGGAATCTACCATGGAGTTCTAATAAATGAGATTCAACCATTCAGACATGTACCCAAGAGACGAACAAGTACAAACAGCTTCCTGAGAGGGGAAGGATGGTCCTGAGGCTGAAAACATTTAATCTTTTATAAGATCTTTTATAACAATTTTTGCCACCCTGGGGTTTTCGATTGATTAAAATCCTGGATAATTCTCAGCAGCAAAGCAAAAAGGGGCTATAATCCTGCATATCTGAAAGGAACCAGGCTTGGCAAAATGGTTGGGCTTGAGCAAGTTAGCTTTCACTGTAAAAACAGTCAATTTGGCATTCTAAACATTTTTTTTTTTTCCATTTGGGCATTTGCTGTGCAGGAGGAGAAATGTGAGCCTTGAGGCGGGGGGGGGGGGCCCCCCCGCGGGGGGGGGGGGGGCCCCCCCCCCTCCCGGGGCGGGGGGGGGCGCCGAAACTTTGTAAAAGCAATCAAAGATGGGGGGGGGGGGAGGTGGAGCTTTCCGGTGAAAGCATTTCTTTGTTGTTCCCAAAAATGCTCTAAGGCTATTGCTTACCTGCGTCTTTGAACTTTGTCAGATCTATTCTTTCCTTAGGCCCTCCAATACATGAAACAACACATCAAAAATGGAAAGAGACAGAAGGAAGTAATCAAGTTCCACCAAAGAAGGCAGAAGAAGCCTTCTCTGTCTCCAAGCCCTGAAGTGAATCTCAAACTACCCTGGGATCTGAGTCAACAGATTTATCTGCCACCTTAGCAGCCATTTAGTGAATTGGAGAAAAGCACAGATATTACCTCCATTCTTTTTAGATGGATGAGAAATACTTGGGAGCTTCAATAATTTAGATACATTTCCACCCACCCAATTGGGACACCTTATTCAATAAAGAACCGTGAAATTGCATGAAACTGTAGAATCAGCAACCTCCTTGAAGTATGTTATACAAGAACCTCAAGTTATAATAGACCTGATACTCTGCTACTATTTTCAGCAAGAAGGACAGGTGTTCATACCTCACTCTATGTTGAAACTCTGCTTGAGGATTGGGGCACTGGTGGACTTTCAGATGTAGCTGGACTAGCACTTCCAGCATATGTCGTTGCCATCCTTGCTGGATGTGGCTGCTAGAAGCTCTACTTTAACATTTTGGAGACTGACTCACTGTGATATACCAGCCTATCTCTAATTATAAAGATAAAGGTAAAGGTTCCCCTAGCACATACATGCTAGTCATTTCTGGCTCTAGGGGGCGGTGCTCATCTCCCGTTACAAAGCCAGTGCTGTCTGAAGACGTCTCCGTGGTCATGTGGCCGGCATGACTAAACGCCAAAGGCGTATGGAATGCTGTTACCTTCCCACCAAAGTAGTCCCTATTTTTCTACTTGCATTTTTACATGCTTTCGAACTGCTAGGTTGGCAGAAGCTGGGGAAAGTAATAATATCACTATATTATAAACTTGCTTGAATGCAAAGTCAGGTATAAAATAGAAGCCAGTTCTATAGCAATAACTTATTATAGCCAGCAAGAGATTTTTCATTGTTGCCTAAATCCATTTTTGTCTTCTCACTTCAAAACTACTATGCCACATCAATTCCTATAAATTGATACTCTAATACAGGGGTGTCAGACACTAGGCCCACGGGCCGAATTCGGCCTGCAATGTAGTCAGATCCGGCCAGTGGGGCCATCCTGGAAAATGTTAAGGGACTGGCCCGCATCGCTTTGGCCTGGTCTACCCAATGTGAAGAGGAAACATGTCAGCAGTTTGGGGAGTAGCGTGAAGCTGGCCACGCCCAGTGAGTGGTGTAAAGCTGGCAATGCCCATCCAGTTGGTCACAACCACCCAGTCAGTCATGCCCCCCTGAGATCAACCACAGCCCTGATGTGGCCCTCAATGAAATTGATTCTACCTTTATACCTTTATTGTCATTGCATTCCACGAACACAATGAAATTTGAAAGCTACTCCAGCACAGTGCCCCAAACACCACATCACAATCATACTACAGAGTATTTAAAAATTAAAATAATTATAATAATAATAATAGGACTAAATCACAAATGCACTGTTTGACTGAAGACAATTACTGCCTTGGAAAAGAAACTGTTTCTCAATCTATTAGTCCTCATTTTAAGACACCTATAACGCCTCCCTGATGGTAACAGTTCGAAATATGAATGTCCAGGATGAGAACGGTCTGTGGAGATTTTTAGTGTTCTAGAGAGGAGTCTGGTCTTCACAATCTCTTCCAAAGAAGAAAGAGAGCAACCGATGATTTTTTGTGCTGTGTTTATAACTCTCTGGAGCATCTTCTTATCCACTGCAGAGCATCCAGCATACCACACCGTTACACAGTATGCCAAAATGCTCTCGATGGTAGAACGGTAAAAAGTAACTAGCAACTTCTCACCCAGACCACTCTTTTTCAGCAACCTCAGAAAGTGACTGTTGGGCCTTCTTTGCAGTGGCCATGGTGTGGAACAACCAAGTAAGGTTGTCGGAAATATGAGTTCCTAGAAATGTAAAACTATGAACTCTTTCCACACAGTCTCCATTGATATATAGTAGGAGAGGTTCTGCTTTGCATCTTCTGAAGTCTATAATCAATTCTTTGGTCTTTTTGATGTTCAGAGTGAAGTTATGACTCTTGCACCACAAGACCAGTCTAAGAACTTCTGACCTATAGGCCGTCTTGTCTCCTCCTGATATGAGTCCCACCAACGTGGTGTTGTCTGCAAATTTTATTATAGTTAGTGGGACAAGAGGGAGTGCAGTCGTAGGTGTAGAGTGAATACAAAAGGGGGCTCAGCACACAGATATGACACCCTTGCTCTAGTACACAGGTCGTCCTCAACTTACAACCATTCATTTAACAATCAGTTACAACGGCACTGTAAAAGGTAATTTATTGCTAGATTTCATATTTATGACCGTTGTGCATGCCCATGGCCACGTGATCAAAATTCAGGCATGTATTTAATGACAGTTGTAGTTTCTCAGGGTCATGTGATTGTCATCTGTGACATTCCCAGCAGGCTTCTGACAAGCAGAGGTTACGGGCAAGCCAGATTCAGCTAACAGCTGTGGGACTCACTTAAGAACTGCAGTGATTCACTTCAAAATGGTTGTAAAATCAAAAATGAGTTGTGCCTGATTTTACAACCATTGGTTGCAAGTTGAGAACTAGCTGTATTTGTAAATCTCTTATATACTTCTAAGGCCCACTGACCTTGAACATATATTATATAAGAGACAGTTGACTTGGAAGCCAGTCCCAATAAAAAAATAAATAAATTGGGAGCCCAGAATTATCTATGCTGCCTCCGTCTGCAGGAAGGATGCATTAAGAAGGTAAGAAGAACCAGACAGGCGACTTTAAGTGCCTGGAGGAATTATGGCATGTAGCTGTAATAAAAAAGCAAACAACAGTAACCACAACCATGACAATATACCTTGCTTTCTCCTTCGATAACAATGACAGGCACAGCAGTGGCAGGCCAGCGATGCTTGGCAGGAAGGGGCTTATCACAATTCCATAAGACAATGATCTGAAAAACAGGAAGGTTTTCCCATTATGAAAATGCTTGCAGAAGACACAGCCGAGAGAGGCTCAAAGGTTATCTCAGCCCTGCACTTCAGTCTAGAATTTCACACCCCAAAACAAATGAACACAGGAAAAAGTCCCCCAATGAGATTTAATTCCTAGCGAGAGAAGAGGGGCTAATTAAATTTTGTTGTTGTTGTTTTTTTTACTTCTGTTGAGTAACAAGAAAATCATCCCAGTTGGACTGGCTGCATTAAAAATACAATTTATGTGACATCTGAAAGCATCTTGGACAAAAGACAAGGGACAAAGTGTTCATAGCTTGATATCAAAACCAGGTGCTCTAACACTTCATTAGTGGTGTTCATGTTGTTATGGGAGCTTGTGTCTTCATATTCTTGATTTAACCAGTCCATTCTGTGTTGTGATTATTGAAAAGAAAGTTTAAATTTTTTTTTTTTTTTGCAACTTAGAATAGAATAGAATAACAGAGTTGGAAGGGACCTTGGAGGTCTTCTAGTCCAACCCCTTGCTTAGGCAGGAAACCCTACACTACTTCAGATAAATGGTTACTCAACATCTGGTTAAAAACTTCCAGTGTTGGAGCATTCACAACTTCTGGAAGCAAGTTGTTTCACTGATTAATTGTTCTAACTGTTAGGAAATTTCTCCTTAGTTCTAAGTTGCTTCTCTCCTTGATTAGTTTCCATCCATTGCTTCTTGTCCTGCCTTGAGGTGCTTTGGAGAATAGATTGACTCCGTCTTCTTTGTGGCAGCCCCTGAGATATTGGAACACTGCTATCATGTCTCCCCTAGTCCTTATCATTAGACTAGACATACCCAGTTCCTGCAACCGTTCTTCATATGTTTTAGCCTCCAGTCCACTAATCGTCTTGGTTCTCTGCACTCTTTCTATAGTCTCAACATCTTTTTTACATCGTGGCGACCAAAACTGAATGCAGTATTCCAAGTGTGGCCTTAACAAGGCATTATAAAGTGATATTAACACTTCATATGATCTTGTTGTGATACCAAATGCAGAATTCAACTTTTGGAAAGATCAGGGTGGGCTATTTGCCCCAGTTCTCCAGAAACAAATGCAGAATGTCTTATAGGAATTGAACTTGGCTTCCTGGCAATCTCTGCAAGTTACTAGTCCTCCTGACTAAAATCTCAACATGGAGGAGGAGGAACGGAAAAGGTGCTGGATTATATTGAAAAATTCAGTGTTTCCCACAGATTCTTAATTTGAGGCATTTATTTTTTACTTTTGAAGCTCACCTCACAGGGAACATGGAGCCCTTAATCAAAGGAATCCGCAATGCAAAAACCTGGTTGAACATTTTGGTTTTTCCTCATGAGAACCATGAAATGGGTACTGGGAGGCTTCACATGCCATGCAGAACATGGGCCATTCATTGCTCCTTTAATTTATTCATTTTTAAAATAAATCTTCACTAAATGTTTTAGTGAAGAACATAAAATCTAACACAAACTAATAAAAAGTAAAAGTAGAAAAGAGAAAAGAAAAAGGAAGGAAAAAGGAAAAGTGCAGAAAGAAAGAATAAAAAGAAACAGAAGTTTCTGATTTCCTTTGCAGAAAATATTAAGCACAATTACAAAGGTATTTCTTATTCCATGATTCTCATTCTTATTCTCACTCTTTTCTATTATCCAGTCTTTTTCTAATCAGCAAAAACACAAAACTTAAGTGCATATTTTTCAATTTGATGCAAAAAGTCTATAAGTGGTTTCCAGTCAATCTCATATAAAGATACTGTTTTTTTTCCTCTAATTAAAGAAGTTAACTTAGCCATCTTTGCAAGTTCCGCCATCTTTATGGGCTTTAACACATTTGTTGTATAATTAGCTTTGCCAGTGTGGGTGAAGATAAATTGGGAGATGCCAGACAAACTTAGAGCAACCAAATATGGATTTTTAGCCAATGACTGGAAGGTTGATCATATTCCTCACCTGAGCACAGTGCTGGGATTTGGCTACTGCAACCAGGAGTTTCAGCACTGGTTGAGATTGGGACACCAGAGGAGTAACTGCATGGATGACGGCGGTGAATTTGGATGGGGCCTTGACTCCTGAAAAGAAAATGAGAGAAAATGAACCACCCAATCATTTAAAGAATTCTAAAATATATTGGTTGACTTTAACTCTCAACACACAAGTTCATTAATCACAGAAAAACGCTAGCTGATTCCACAAAAATGAACTTCCCTGAAAAGAAGACAACCAACCAATCAAAAACCAGCTACCCCTTTTACTATATTCTAGGTAAATAAAGGTAAATCTCTCACTATCCCATTTAAAAAAAACATTTTTATTAAATAAATTTATATGGCCACCCATCTCATTGAATATGACTCTGCGTAGCATAGAACCAACAATATCTTAGCTATTTAAAAACTTAAATATAAAAATAAAAGCAAGATTGCTCGAGAAGATAAAACAGTATTTTAAAGAATATTTAGGTATTTAGCAAAAAATAACCCAATTTTTAATGTTAATATATGCATCCAAAGAAAAAATGATCCAGAATTTAAAGCATTTCTTCCTTAAAGGGGAAAAAAATAATCAGAAAAAACAATTATTAAGCAGAAAAAAAAATCTCCTTATATCTTTCATCCAGATTTATCTTTAGGTAAGATGGGTGACCTATAAATTTTATAAATAAATGAATATTTATTTACTTACAAAATTTATAGGCCATCTACCTTCCATTTACTATTACAGTGGATGTTGGGAATGGTAGCTCTTAAGTACTTTGCTACTCTAATACCATCAACATTTTCCTTTGAAAGTGATGGGATTCAGAGGGAGTCAGATTTAAGATTTTTGGCACTAGTCTGGCTGACTGGTAGCCTTAAGAGAAGAATGTCTATGGTGGTTTCCTTACTAGTACTGTGATTCAGGTCAGTGTCCAAAAGCTCCGGCAGAGCTGGAACCAAAGGACAGTGCCAGAGATAGCCTAGACCAGGGGTCTGCAACCTGCAGCTCTGGAGCCACATGAGGCTCTTTTGAACCTCTGCTGTGGCTCCCTAGCTGGCCCCTCCTCTCCCCTCTCAATCACTCCTTCCCTAGCCTGAGAAGGTAAGGGTGATGGTGGGGAATGGAGACTCGCTCCATATTCCAGAGCAGGAGGTGACTGGGTGGGAGTGAGTGATGTCAAGTTGGCCACGCCCGCCCAGTCATACCTGTTGTTAAATTATTGGTTCCCTGTGTTTTCTTTTCTGTGGGAAATTAGTCCAAATGGCTCTTTGAGTGTTTAAGGTTGCAGACCCCTGGCCTAGACAGGTACATCTGGGTTCTTGTATTTATTTTCAAAGCTATTTGCTCAATTTGGATAGTTTCTACATTTGACTCTATTCTCTGCCCTTCCATTTTTCCTTATTCTATTGACAAATAATGATGGCCACTGTACTGCTTACGTGAGAATGATATTGGGAGACAAGAGAAAGAGCCACAGACTAGACAACAGTCTGGTAAAAGAAACCTGTCTCTGAAGGAGAGGTAGGGATAGAGAAAACATATCAGAAAGGACCAGCCTTAGTTTTGGGGACAGTAAAAGCAAGGGTGGGGAAAGATACTTTCAGATTTGCAAGATTCTATTACTATAATTTATGGACTTCAACTCCCATAATTCCCCAGCCCCCATGGCTGGCTGAGGAATTCTGGAAGTTGAAGTCCACAAGTCTTAAAGATGCCAAGGGTGGAGACCCCCACTATAACCTTACAGTAAATGTGGTGTTAGTGCTTGCTTTGAGCTTCTTGTCTGGACTATTACAGAGAAGTGACCCTATCTTTGGTTGCAGACTTATGTAACTTGGTATAGCTAATCTATTTTTTTTCCAAATCCCTATTTGTTCCTAGAAAAGTAAAGAAGTTTTGATTGAGAGCTTAGGTTCTCATACACCTTACTACACAGCTTAGATTCCACTTGCCTCACACTGTTAGTTGCACATTACCCAGAACAAGATTCCTCTTCCCAACCAGTGTGTTCCTCAAGAAAGACCTACTTACCTAGGTTAGCATAATAGTAAGGGAAATCTCCCAGATATGATGAATACTGTGGCAGTACGAACAATCCTCCGGGGTGTTTGTTCCATATTAAACTGTTACGGGATATGTGCTTAAATATTCTGTCTTGAATAATCTGCAAAACAAGAAGTTAAAACAATGTTTAGGAAACTCTTAATGAAAAAATAAAATAAAAGCAGAACCCTTTAATCAAAGCCCCCGAGAGGCAGATTATTTAGAATTGGTGTGGAATCTTCTTGACACATAGAACTTCATTTATCTCATTTATTGAGACAGACACTGTGTAGAAGTTAGGATCTAACTAACACAGAATAGTTCTGGTTTCCAAAATGCACAAGCCATTGGAGAGACTGATGGATTCATTCTGCAATTTTGCCATCAAAATGTAACATAAAAGATAGTCATAGTTTTAAACTGAATGAGAAATGTTTCTGAAAGGTAATGTTTTTAACCTACATATTTCTGTTCTCCTTCCCAAGGCTAAAAAAGAACCTACCATTGTAGTAATTTCAGAAATATAAATTGCACAGAAAACTTTGCAATGACAGTATTCCATCTTTGGCCCAAGAAAAATCAGTGATGATTAATGTACTGTTGTAATTTCATGGTATTGTGGAAGAAAATGTAAGGTTTTCACACTGGGATTCAAAATCTAGGACTCTGAGAATTTCAGCTTTCCTTAATTTTATTTTGTTTTAAAACAAACACATTCAGCTCTCAAGATATCCTTGTTAAAGTGGGAAATCCTATTTCTAGATATTTATTACAGAGATGTTAGTGCTTCAATGTGCTCCATAAATCCAGGATTTTCTCCCCTAACTAGAAAAGGAATGATGTTGCAAAAATCACTGAAAAGACAAGCTGCACAATGGAATATGCACACTTGCTTAATTGAAATGAAGTACTACTGTATTTCTTTCTCCTTCGCTTAGATAGTTTGATGATTTCTTCATCCAAAGCCACAGCAATCACAGAGCATGTAACAAAGATCCTTGATAATAGAAATGACTAAATCCTGAATTTAAGAAACATAGTTTGGTTGTGCATTTTGACCTGCTTAGTGATCCTCATTCAGGTCATTATAGCATCCAGATTAGGCATCCACAGTTTATCCAACTTCAATTACAGCATGTTTAAGAAAAGAACAAAAGGTATAATCCCAAATTATCCATGTGGTCTAGTGGTTAAGGCAACAGGCCGGAAACCAGGAGATTATGAATTCTAATCCTATCTTGGCCTGAAAGTCTATGGGGATTCTCAATCATCCAGATCATGATCGTCCCAAAGCAGTGGTGGGATTCAATTTTTTTAACTACCAGTTCTGTGGGTGTGGCTTGGTGGGCATGGCAGGGGAAGGATACTGTAAAATCTCCAGTCAGAGATGGGATTTGCCGGTTGTCCGAACTACTCAAAATTTCCACTACCAGTTCTCCAGAACTGGCCAGAACCTGCTGAATGCCACCTCTGTCCCAAAGGTGCTTTTTCAAGAGGCAATTGGACTTTCTGGGTTTCTTTGAAGATGTTTCACTTCTCATCCAAGAAGCTTCTTCAGCTCTGACTAGATTCCATTCCCCACCATCCTTCCATTCCACACCATCAAGTCAGAGCTGAAGAAACTTCTTGGATGAGAAGCGAAACATCTTCAAAGAAAAAAATAGAAAGCCCAGTTTCCTCTTGAAAAAGCACCGTTGGGTCTTGGCCTGAAAGCCATCGGAGAGCCAGTTACTCTCTTTCAGTTCACCTTACAGGGTTTTTGTTGTGAGGAAAATAAGAGGAAGAAGCAATATTAGACATGTTTGCCTCCTTTGAGTTGCTTATTAAAAAATAAATAAAGGTGGAATGTAAATAAATAAAAACCAGATCCTGCCAAAAGGAATGGAATGACTATATAGCTTTGTTTCCTACAACTATTTACAGAACTTTTTCAGTGTGCTAACACAGCTCACAAGTATGAAGTGTGGGAAAGAACTATAGCTTTGGGATGGCTTTTTTGAAGTCTGCTTGGCATTTCAGCCACTTCAAAAAACGGTGGTCACAAACTTCCGGTTTGCAGGGCTTCGGCGGCAGGCAGGAATCCGCGATCTTACGCGGTTTCTGCCTGGGCTCGCCGCTGGAGCGTCCCGAGCCAGTCTGGCTTCGGGGCTAAGCCACCCCGTAGAGGTGGCAAAGAGGGGGGAGATCCCAGCAGGGTCGAGGGAAGCCGCATCTTTCCTCCCCAGCTGGCTAAACTCCCTTTCCCGAAGGCGAATGAGCGGCGGTCAGAAATGGCCGCCTCAAAAAAGCACTCATCCAGAAAAGAAAGTGCAGGAGGAAGTTAAGAAGTGAAAGTTTTGGCTGACCGGGATAAGAAGCAACAATCAAGGTATCCTGGAATTTAAATTTTAAAAAGATACATTGCTCCCAAAGAAGATTCGGAAGCAGCGAATGAAAGTGAAAAGGGAAAGTTTTTTTTTCTTTCACTCTCCTTCCTTACGTTGACAGCGAATAGAAATGAATGAAAAATCGGAAAAACCCGCTTTGGCATCAAGAGGTAATTAAACTGGATAATTAAATGTCAAGGGGACAATAAGGATTTCTGAACATTAATATTTTTTTTTTTGCTGTAAGTGGGAAGGGAGAGGAAAAGAATAAGAGTAGGATTTGGAAAGAGCAGACTGCCTGTAATTTAAAAGAATCTGATTAAATTCTAACAAGACTTCTAAAAGATACATCTTAACTGGAACTTTGTAACTAAATAGCAACCCCAGGAAGAGAAAGTGAAAAAAGAAGAAAGCGTTAAAAGAAACAGTTTGTGTGTATTTGGATTGCTTGGTGACTTTGGGATTTTTGGAAACTATATTTGAATGACTAAAAAGACTTGGGTGGTTGTTTGAAATTTTTTTTACAATGGCATCACTTGTGGATGAACTGAAAATGGAATTTAAAAAAATATAAAGAAGAGGAACAAGAAGGGAAGGGCTCTCTTGGCTCTGTTTTTCAATTCTTAGAAATGACGATTTGTACCTATGAGAAACTGCAAGAAAAGACTACGCAACAAGAAGATTGAGACAAAGAAGAAGCCATCTTTGATGAACAAGTAACTTTACCTAGGGAAGAAGGGGGAAAGGGGGGGAAAGAGAATGGAGACTTTAAGACCCCAAAAAACAACCAAAAAAGGGAAAAATAAGGTGAAAAGTGGATATAATGTCAGAAAGCAACAGAAAAAGGGAACACAGAAGAGGGAAATGGAGGTGGAGAGACAAGGGGGTAAAAAGGACAGAGAGAAGAAGCAAGGGAGGAAGGAAGGGAAGAGAAGCTACAAAGGTGTGGAGCAAGATGTAAAGAAACAGGACTTATTTAGAGATAATGGGTAAAAATTTAACTGAAAAAGTGATGCTGCAAAGGTACATAAGATTGTATTGTTATATTTGTATTAGAAATTATGTTAGAAAACTGGAAATAACATATGATTAAAAAGTGGGATAAAATACTCAGTGTAACTCAGCGAAACTTTTGTGAACAAATTAAATGAAATGAAATAAATGAGAGAATTGAACTAGGAAGGAATGGGAACATTTTAATGGTATAATATTTTAAAATATGAGTGAAGTGGGGGAAAACAACTATGGAAAGTTTATAAGTGTTCCCATAGAAGTATGATACTTATTTGAAAAGTAATGTGTAAAATGTTTAAGATTTAAATGAATACTAATATTAATAATAGATTTGAATTGGCATGGATCTGTTGTTTTAATTATATTATATATTTATAATTTTTTCTCTTTTTAAAATATAGTGTGTAACTTTAGAATGTACTAAGCAGAATCCGAATGGAAGTTATGTATTATATTAAGTGTTATAAATTTAGGGGAAAGATATAAAGGTGTCATACTCTAATCAGTGATTACAGGAGAAATTTTGTCTAATGAGAAAAGATAATAGACAGCTGGAAACAGGACAGACAAAGGATATAAGTATAATGATCTGAATTGAGATGAAATAAATAAAATAAAATTAAGAAAGTTAAAAGAGGGGAGAAGCTATATAGAAAATGTAGAATGGTAATAAGATATGGAATGGTATATAAAATGAACATGAATTTGAATTTGTATCTGTACGAAGAGATGTAACCCGGGATCAAGCTGCTTTCAAAAAAGATGTTTTATGTTTTTCTGTTTTACATTTTGTTTGTTTATGTTTGTTTTTTAAAAATCAATAAAAAAATTTCAAAAAAAAAACAAAACCCCACGGTGGTCACTAGGCTTAGGCCGCTCATTAAAAAATGGTTGTTATTATGGACACACACACACAATCACAGGTTTGTACGATTAGTCTCTACCATCTGACTCAGAGCTTTAATTTTTTTTCTAAACAGTTGATTACATTACCAAAACATCACAGGCTGCTGCTAGCTAATTATTTTTTAAACATACCCATGGGGACTATGCAGTATCCAGAGATATTCTTATAAATAAAAAGTGTAGTACAAGCTGGTGCTTTGCTCTGTAGCATGCCAGCTCCCAATTTAAATCTTTTGTAATAGTAAATAATCTAAGAGGAAGAAAAATAAATCTCGTGGATTGCAAAGCTTGGTTTATGTGTAGTCACTTTGGGGCCTATCTGCAGCGTATTGCTTTAACTTATGACAAACTATGTGTTTCAATAGTAAAATGCCCTAAATTTAATCTATACTCTTTCCAATGAAATCCAGAAATGTCCTAGTCTGTTACTAAAAAGCTGATACTAGCTAGTATAACAAATACTGTATTCAATATGTCCACAGTCTGACATAATATAAGGTGGGTTAACATAGTTCACTACCTAATATTTCATTTGTCACTTGTTCAGTGATAAATAATTACCTCTGTGAAAGTGCCACATACAGCTGGCCTCTGATACCGCAGAGAAAAGATTTCTCCAATAAAATTAGATCATCATATCGAGGACAACTTTCCTGTTAAAACAGAACACCCTCTTATATGGTTCCCTACGATTCAGTTTAACTTTGAAACCAGCTCTCAAATGCCACTGCTGGTAGGTATTTTCAGTTACAGGTCAGGCTGACAAAATCTTACCGATCCTGTTATTTGATGCATCAGGGACCACCTTAAAAGCTGTACCAAATTTAACAGATAACTATTCTAGTTCTGAAAACAACATTTAACCGTGCAAAAGGCTGGAGATGCTTTGTAGGAAAGGATACAGGAAAGGACAAAAATAGAGGCAATTTAAAGTTCTTTCGCTAGCCGTAAAAATTGCACAGGAAAAATAGCTACACACCCATCGCTAAATGCCATTTGCAATTTGCGCTCTTGTTCCCCCCCCCCCTTTTTAATCACTACTGAAAGTTCGGTCTAAAAATGAATTTGTGTCAAACGTATTTGTGTCAATTTGGCGTGCCTCCACTCTTCCTGGAGATTCAAAAGCTTATATTTGTAAACTTGCTAATTAAGTAAACACGTATCCTGCATGGATTGAAGAAGGAATTTTCAATCAGGAAACTGGGCTGAATGAGATAACGATTTTCCCCCCATAAAAGGACTCTAAATTAAAATGTGTTCCAAAGGGTGCATTTCTATCTTGATATCAATTCTTTTCCTCGCCTCCCACACTCCTGGGTCATGAATCCCTTTTTAATGGGGATGAGGATATTTCTGTTGAATTAAGTCAATATGCACTGAATATGCAAATTATCTCTCTTCTTTCAGAATTAAAACTGCTTTTATATAGGTTTTAATTTCACGAAGTGAAGAAAACATAAAGCTGGGGAAGATTGCATTTCATTTCATTCATTTCATTTTCCTTTTGTGGAAATACGAATTGGATAAATACCTTCATATCATATTCAGTTCTATCTTTGTCCCATCCTGTGAGTCTCAGTAAAATCAATTCAAATTTTGAGGAAACGGGTACAGAAAAAAAAAAAGAAGAACATCCCTATGGCTGATCAAAGATCTTTAAAAATTCCTATTGTGGAAGACTGACCAAGTAGTGAAAGATGAAATCCTTCGTAGATTGCTTTAAAACAATGTTTCCCAACTTTTATTCATTTTAAGGTGTCTGAACTTCTACTCCCAGAATACCCCAGCCAGCAATGCTAGTTGGGGTATTCTGGGAGTTGAAGTCCACACATCTTAAAATGAATAAAAGTTCGGAAGTACTGCTTTAATAAAACCATTTTATATGAACAAACTGGTAGCTTCAACTACAATTTTCATGGACAATGAAGATACTACAGCAAATATGTAGTTCCTTCCTAGCATATATGAAAATAAGTCATATCTATTGCTGAAACAAATATTAGAACATTTCAAATGCAACTCATTTTGTTCTGCAGAACAGTGTGTATAGCAGCACACAAATTAGCAGATAAAACAGCAACTCCTTACAATATTCCTGAGCAAATGGCAATTGTTAGTTGACCCTGTCTAGCTTTGGAAGCTAAGCAAGATTAACTTTGCTGAATCACAAGTTGGGAATCACAAAGGAATCTGCAAACTGGACTGTTCAGAAGAAGCAATGGCAAAACCATTTCTTTATTTTTGGTGAAAAGAAAATAATCTGCATGGGTGAACTGACAATTACCAAGGCTTGAGTTGACTTTGGATCCTGGAGAATTTACTTTTTAATCTTGAAAACTAACTTCTCAGCTGCCCCCGTGTGTTCTGTCAACATTAAACATGGCTTAGAATTATATCTGCATAGTGATGCCATCATCCCAGTAATAATGTATGGCGGTGAGGGTGGACCATAAGGAAGGCTGAGTGCCAAAATGAAACTTTTGAATTGCAGTGTTGGAGAATCCCTTGGCCTGTAAGGAGATCATCAGACCAGTCAATCGCTAAAACAACCATCCCTGACTGTTCTTTGGAAGGGCTGAAGCTCAAATACTTTCACGAACTAATGAGAAGAGAGGACTCCTTGGAAAAGACCCTGATGGTTGGGGAAGACTGAAGGCTAAAGGAGAAGGGGATGGCAGAGGATGAGATAGCAACAGCAATAGCATTTAGATTTATGTTACCACCCCATAGTGTTTTATAGCATTATCTGGGAGGTTTACAATCTCAGCATTATTTGCATACTGCTCCCAACAATTTGGATCTTCATTTTGCTGACTTCTTCAAAAGGATCGAAGGCTGAGTCAACCTTGAGTCCTATCAGGATCGAACTTCAAGCTGTGGGCAGAGTTTGCCTGCAATACTGCAATTAACCACAGTATGACTAGGGCTCCCATGGTTAGGAGTTAGCTAAGTGGTTAAATAGTGCTTAGATAGTATCATCTAGTACAGCGAGCATGAATTTGGGAAAACTCTGGGAGATAAGGGAGGACAGGGGAGCAGAGCATGCTGTGGTCCACGATGTTGCAAAGAATCAGACATGACTTAGTGACTGAACAACAATGATATCATCATAGTGTGTTGTAAGTATAAATGCAATATAATTGGGGTCCAGAATCAAGACTCACCTAAAGCCATTGCTTCTATTGGACTTGTTCTTTTTTTTTTTTTTTATAAAAGTTTTATTGATTTTAACAACAAATAAAAACACATAAAACATAAAACATAACATAAGAACATCATCATTCTTCATAAATTTACAAACTTGTTCTAATCTGAATAAAATCATAGTTTGAAGAATATTTTTACTTAATGAGAGAACTCATTATGGTGGTGATTAAAACGGAAAAAAACCAGAAGAGAGGAATTTGCTATAGGAAGAGAAAAAAGTAATGTAGCTGACTCCAAATATGGATGAATCAACAGAGAGGGCGATTTGTTCAGAAACTGAATTCAAGACATTCAGTCTTATTGCATATGCTACATGCAGATCTATAGGAAAGCATTCTTCAGTGTTGTCAAAATCTCATTTGCCTGTAATCCCTGATTGCAAAGAATTGAATTGCTTTGCTAGGCTCAAATATCAAACTAATATGGGAATCTTCTATTCTCCTTTCTTTACTCCAGGACTTAGAGAAGGCTGGAGTCTGTGCTTATGTATGCAAGGCTGAACCACGGTTTAGCATTACCATGAAGAAACTGCGGGGGGAAAAAGAGAATGGAGGTCAGGATCTGCAAAATCGAGCTAAGGCTCCACATAAAGGCATTTAAAAATGTGGCTAACTCATTTTAATTCTCAGTCAAGTTTCTGACATTTGCCTCCTTAATCTGAAATAGCTACTGCCTTAAGCCCAAAATTTTTTCCACCTTCCTTCAGACATCCATCAAAGGCTTTGAAAACATCTTGGAGCAGAAAGCCTGCCTGAACAGAGGAAAAAGTTTTATAGTATCACTTTTTTCAAAACATGATTTTTTTTTTCCCAGGGAAGGGTCTTAAAGAACCCATTTACCATCAATGACAAGCAAGTTGATTTATCAGCTATCAAAAATCCCTAGAAGCCTCCAGTCTACGAGACCACATTTCCTAGCAAGTTAAGATGGTTGCCAATTTGTCAGCCTGACATTTCTTCTTACACCAATCCCAGAGACAAAGACCCTAGGTTCCTCAGGGAAGAAAAGTTACAAAGAAATTGAAAAAGTCTCTCCTTCATCCGATTCTTTGCAGAGGCGCTTTCCTCGCTAAGTACCTGGAAAAGTCAAGACCAGACACAATCCAAATACGGAGAAAAGGCGGGCTTCAGCTCCAGCTATTATCTGAAAATTGTTACTCACCTCTAGTGTGGTCAATACAATCTTCTCAACTGAAGAAAAATAAGCCTCCCACAAGAACTGTGTCTGCTGTCTAAGTGCTAGGATTTTATCCTGATGGATAGACCTGATTGTAGAAGGGATCTGTAATACAACACAGAAACGAATAAGGTACCTGAAAACACGACAACCTGGGAACATTAAGACACAGTGAGGGGCTTTTTCAGACAACCCCTTTTGAGCCCAATCCGTTTAGATGTTATACATTTAGTCTACAATGCATTTGGCTCTCATCTGTGGCACGCAATCCACATTGTCAGGCCATACCAGCCGTGATAGCAATAATTGGAAATTGAGTTATATGGGCTGTTAATGCTGTGTCTCTGTCCCACCTCTGACCAGAGAAGCCCACAGTTCTTGCATTTATGATGGTTCTTGACTTACAACCATTCGTTTAGTGACCGTTGGAAGTTATACCTGTATCAAAACGGTGACATACATTGTGAGTTTTTCACACTGAGGATTGTTGCCGCAATTTTGATCCTGTGATCAAAATTGTGCGGATGCTAAAAAATACTGGACTAAAATCCACACGTGGTTGGAAAAAATGACAAAAAAGCATATAGATTTGAAACCAGAAATATTTTTATTGGGAATTTTACCTGAAATATATATAGTAAAGACTTGAAATACCTGATTGTAAATGTATTAACAGCGGCTAGGATTGTATTTGCTAAAAACTGGAAAAATGAGAAAATACCATCACAGGAGGAAATCATTCAGAAAATATTGGAATGTGCTGAAATGAGTAGATTGACATTTGAAATTAGAGAACAAGATGATAAACAATTTTATAAAATTTGGGATCTATTCTATCAATGGTTAGACAATAAAATATAGTAATGAAATAGGTAGACTTTTAGAAAATAATAAATATATAAAGATGTATTCTTTTCTTATGATTTTAGGATAGTTCTGGGATGATAATACGAATTGTCATAAAACAAATTAAGTAAAATATGATCATTTTGGAAAACATGAATGAATAAAAGTATAGTCAAATGATTGATTAATAATGATATTAATGTATTTAATATATTGATTGAAAATACGAGATTATATACAATGTAATTATAATTGAAGACTATGAAATGGAAGCACAAAACAATTTGTAAACCAACCGGCACACTGTATGTACATATATGGAAGATGATTTGATGTTTTTATGTTTTGTTTGTTTATGTTTGTTTTAAAAACCAATAATTTTTTTTTAAAAAAAAATTGGATGCTTGGCAACTGGCAGGTATTTATGATCGCTGCAGTGTCCAGAGTCATGTGATTACGTTTTGCAACCTTCAAACAAGCAAAGTCAATAGGGAAGCCAGATTCTCTTAACAACTAGGTTACTAACTTAGGTATTACAGCAATTCTCTTCACAAAAGGCCGTAAAATAGGGCACAAACTCAACATGGATGCCTATAATCTTTCAGGACTTAAAAAAGGTTTTTTTGCTCCATTTTCCAAGTTGTTTTCTCAAAAGCAGAAATGTTTGGAACCAGCATGTAAACCAACAATCCAGAAGTGATAGTGCAAGGTCAAATTTTTAAAAGCCATTTTCAAATGATAATGTTCCATGTGACTGAAGGGGAAATGGATAATAATGTTATTAGCTGGGCAAAGTTTGAACTAAATTAAAATTTATGGGAAGTAGAATCAATTTAGCAGCTGTCCTGGCTCCATTGACTATCTTTGCAAGTGTGGCTTTTTAAACACAAGTGCAAAGTGAGGCCTTCAAACTGAAAAAAATAAAACCTTCTTTATTCCCAGTTCATCATGACAATTTTTGGACTAGATAATAGAAAGAGAGAAAGATGATAATAGAGAGCCAGTTGGGTCTAATGGTTAAGGCACTAGGCTAGAAACCAGAGGGCTGTAAATTCTAGTCTTGTCTTAGACATGAAAATCAGCTGGGTATCTTTGGGCCAATTACCAGAAGATTGTGAGTTCTACTTTAGGCATGAAAGATGGCTGGGTAATTTGGTGCCTGTTATTTTCTCTCAGTCCAATCCACCTAACAAGGTTGTTGTGGAGAAAATAGGAAAGGAGAAGGAGTATTAGGAGTTCACCGTCTGGAGTTATTTATAAAAAATAGCAAAGGTAGGATATAAATAAACCAATTAATTAAAAAATAGGGTCCAAAACTGTTCAGCCAGAGGTGGTATTCAGCAGATTGTAACCAGTTCTGGAGAACCGGTAGTGGAAATTTTGAATAGTTCAGAGAACTGGCAAATACCATCTCTGACTGGCCCCACCCCATTTATTGTCCGCCTCCTGAGTCCCAGCTGATCGGCTGGGTCTTTTTTTGTTGCCCTACAGAGGAGAATGGAGCTGGAAAGCAGGTTAGTGGGATGGGGAGGGAATGGGGATTTTCAGTAAACTTCCCCCAGAAGTGGGGAGAAATGGGGATTTTACAGTATCCTTCCTCTGGAGTAGGGTGGGAATGGAGATTTTACAGTATCCTTCCCCTGCCACACCCACCAAGCCACAGAACTGGTAGTAAAAAGTTTTGAATCCTACCGTGTTCTATGGGCTATGGATTAGTTCTCAATAAGTTATATATACCGCTTGTCCATCTACAAGCACAAAGTAACTTATACTGAAGAATTTATCCATTCTGAGTTCTCGTTTCTGATCTCAACTTAAATTTTTAACCATTTCCACACCAGTTTGTAACTAAACCCCTTCTCCTGTAAAACTTTATAAAGATTTTCATCATGCATCCTTTGCATTACTTTTTTTTTTTACATTTTTTAATGGAGAACTGCTTCATAAAATTCAGAACCTTAAAGACAATGATTCTGGTTCATCTATTGATGTAGGAAATGCAAATTAAGCAGCTCTTTAATAAGTATAAAGCCAAGTAATTTCTCCATCATTCCGACTTATGTTCTAAAAGTTCCCTAGAGGATGTTCCTGCTCTGTAAACTGACAACCCCTTGGTGGCCCAGTGAGATCACATCCACAGGAAGAAGAAGAAGAAAAAAGGAAGAGATACAAGTAATCCCCATTTAACAACTGCTTTGGAATATGCCCATTCCCAATTATGACGGTGATGTGACCAATGCCTGAATTTATGACCTTTGCAGATCTGTAAAGTAAAGATAGGTTGAAGTAAGATTACAAGCACAGTCAAGGCTTCACTTAGTAGTCACTTAGTACAGTGGTGAGATTCAATTTTTTTTACTACTGGTTCTGTGGGTGTGGATTGGTGGGAGTGGCAGGGGAAGGATATTGCAAAATCTCCAATCCCTCCCCACCCCACTAACCTGCTTTCCAGCTCTGTTCTCCTGTGCAGGGCAACAAAAGAAGACTCAGCCAATCAGCTGGGTCTCGGGAGGCAGAGAACAGATGGGGGCGGGGCCAGTCAGAGGTGGTATTTGTCGGTTCTCGAAACTACTCAAAATTTCCGCTACCGGTTCTCCACAACTGGTCAGAAACTGCTGAATACCACCTCTGACTTAGTAAGCAATCGTATTGCTGGTCTCAGATATAGTTGCTAAATCAGAAACTATCTGTATCCAAGAGAGATGCCAAGTTTCTATGAACCGTGTGACCTTTAGGCATCTTGCATAGCAAACAGGAAAAAAATTGATTCCAATTTATCTGATCTGTATATCTTCTTCCATTTACTGGTATACGTACATAGGCTCTACAATAGGAAAAATAAATCCTTCTTGATATTCCATTTATTGAAAAGGGTGCTATTTCAGTACAGCACCTATTTTCTCATTAGGCTGCTGCGTTCTTCCTAAGCCTTTCAAATGATTCATTTTTTCCTGGGCTAATTATGCATAAAGCATCTGCCTATGTTTGCTTTTGATTTGTGCCATTTTGCATTTTCCGCTTACACATTAGATTATACCCAACAAAAGGCTTTTTCGCTCATACATATTCACTCATGTTTTTACCCCCAAAATGCATTCTGATAAAATACACTTAATTAGAATACATCTGTTCTTTACATAGCATCATGATTTCATAGACAAGGGGGACAGTGAGGAAACAGCTTAAGGGCAACAATTTTCCTATGCCAAATTGTGTTTTGGCAAGAGGTTCATTAAGTTGAAATCTGTAATGGTATGTGAGAATGGCCTTGGGAGACAGGAGGGAAAGCCACAGACTGGAGAACCATTATTTCATTTCAGAAAGGACATTTCATAGTTTTCCGGAGAGTAAAAGAAAAGGATGGTGTCAGCCTTGGAAGCCATCTTTTTTGGGAAGCTTCAAGACTGTCACTGCCTGGGAATTTGGGAGTGGGGATTTCATAGTGAGGTAAAAGATTAGACACAACAACATTCTTTCTCAGAGAGTCAAGGACAGGTTGCCCTACACCTGGAGAGGAGTGTCTCCAGTTGGGAAGAAGATTTGATTGGGCCATGTGATGGACTGAGGGATGCAGGGGATGGATCTTTGATTTTTGTGGGGGAAGGGAAAGCCTGGAACTCTCAGATTTGGGTTTTCCCAGATGTGCCAATATGACAACTCTAATAAAATGGAACTTTGAGGAAATGTTTGTCTCGGAGTTTATTGGTTTGGAGTTGGTTAGTTGGAATGCTGACAGATGGAAGAAATACTTTCAGTCGTACATGATTCTATTAATGTAACTTGATTGAGCTAATATTCCTGGTTGTGTTTCTTACCTGAACTACTTCGCAGAGTTCACAAAGTCCTTCTGCTTAATACCCAGTTCTGCCTAAATTGCTGAGCAGTATCCCATGTTGGTTAGTGCTCCTTTCAGCAAGCTATGCGGGGTGGGTGGGTGGAGGCTTCCCAAAGCAGAAGACAGATGTTATTTGCATTCATTGGTTCAGCATGGGCATGAGAAGAAGCCAAGGTATTCTATGGTAAGCAACACCATCTTGCACCTCCAAGGAAAACACACAAATTTTTGTTTGGGCTTCCGCTGAAGCAGGAGCCAAATGGATGGAATTTCCATGATATGATGCTTCATGCCAGTGGTGGCATTCAAATTGGTTTACCACCAGTTTGGTGGGTGTGCTTTGCGCACGTGCGTGGAAATGCGTGCTGTGCGCATGCACAGAGGTTTTCCTACTGACCTTCTCCTGCATTCTCCCTGTGACTTCAACAGCTGATGCGCGGCAATCCGCTGTGCCGCACGATGCAACTGAGCTTCAAAAGCAGGATATAAAGGCCAGTATGGAGCCAGGGTGGGCAGGCCCAGCAGCTGATCATTGGAGCGAACTGGTTCGGAGGGTCACAGAAAACTAAATGATCGTCGGAGTGAACTGGTTCGGAGGGTCACAAGAAAATTAAAACTGGGAATACGATACCCACTGTCAGGCTTCCCAGGTAGATCATATGGGAAACATGAGCAGATGAGCTAATTCTATTTCATTATAATGTGATAGTAACAGAATCTTGCAAGTCTGAAAGTACAAATCTCCTGCCCCTTTGCTTTACAGCTTGAGAAGCTAGGGATTCCCTTTGGAATCTCTTTCTACTTCCATTATCCAGCTGCAGACTATGGCTTCCCTTATCTGACCATTCCTTAGCATTTCTTCCTCACCCTCTCCAAGGTCTTTCTCACATTACATTACATCCATCAATACCAATGTAAGTAGGCAGCAATTAGTCATACAAGTCAACATTGAGGCAATTGTATCTTCATCTACTAGTGATGTGAAGATCTCCCTTGGACCAAGCCAACACTGAATCACTGAAATGTGCAGGCTATGGCTTGAATGTGCTTCATAAGGAATATATAGACCTCGAACTGTAAGGAGTAAGACTTATCCACTACCCTTAAATGGAACCCAGACTCATTCAATGAGTGAGACTTGAAGGAATGACTGTTTGGAGGCAGTGGTTTTTGTTACACTTCATGGTAAACAATGCTTTAGTGAAAGAAAACGTAGGTTTTCACAACTGCAGTTTACTGGAGAAATGACTTCTGGGTAATGTTGTCCAAGGCAATGAATATGGCTTTAAATATCGATTTAGAGATTCATGAATGAATATAACCATTTCCCTGCTCTTCTTTTCTTCTTGTTTGACCGAGAAGATTATTTCAGAGGTGTCTCTGTCTGTACTTTACACACAGCTGCTGAAACTACTGATGCTGAATCTTAACTACGGCTAAACATTCCAGCTTTGTAAATCAGTCTCAAGTTTGCTTATTTTTGGTTTTGTATCTTTAGCTAACTTTTTATGGCATCTCCTTGTTAATCCCAGTTAACATGAAACTTAGGTTGCTGGGTTCATATAACATGGCAACTGGGGATGAAATGCAGAAGTTTGCAAAGTCCTCGCTGTAATTCTGTTGGAACATCTTAGCCCATTTCAACATATCTTTAAAGGAGATTACAGGGTTGAGATTTCATTGGTTTTTCTCACAATGATTTTTGTCTGGAGGCTGTCAGGGAAAGGGTTGTTTTCCCTAAGAGTCCAATCTTTTGATATCATGATATCCTTATGGATTATTTGACAAATCTAAGAGGAAGATTTCAGATAATTTAACTTTCTTAAAACAGAAGCAGTTGAGTGGATTAAGTCCTTTAGATAAAGGATTAAGCCCGTTCTGTCTTCATTTTTAAGTATCTACATGGAACCAATGAGAAAGAATATTGGGAGATTTAGAGCTATCAATATTCTGGTGGAACCCAAATGTGTTTCTCTGTAACATGACTACATTTAACAACTATATAGATTGCTGATAATTAATTGAAACAGAATCCGGGCATGATGGAGGTACTTATTCTAAGGGATCAGAATTCTGGAGAAGTTGTGGCTCTCCTGATTTTAAATGGACTTATTCTCTCCTCAAAACAACAGTCTGTGAAATGCTACTGGATGGGGATCCCTTTCTGGTTTTCTAAAGTGGAGCTAGGACACTCTTTCCTGGATGGAAAATATCCTTAAAATGATGAGGGTATTGATGAGCCACCAAGGGTAAGGCATGCTACATAGACTGGTTTTGTCTAGCACAGAACGCAGCAGATGGTTGGATTCCTGAAGAACTGATAGAAACTGTAATCCCTTGCATTGGGATGGAGTCACGGCAACTGGATGGAGCTGAGAGTTTACTGGCCAGATGCCCTTCCTGATGCCTGTGTGAAGAGCACGGCAAATATTTTCTCTTTGCGCCCAGAGAGAGAAATATCTGCTACTAGCTAGGATTGTGAGTCGAGAGCTCCACCTTTAGGCCACTACGCTGCTCGAAAAAAACCACATTATACTTGGGCTAAATGCACTATACTGCCTGCCATTTTTTTTCCCTGGGTGAAATGGAAACTGATGGTCATTGTTGTTAAAACTTTATGTGGCTTTGGTCCAGACAACTTCAGAACACCTCTTCCATGTAATCTGAGATTGAGATAATGAATGGAGGCTCAAGGTCTAGTCTAAGTTCTTTAGGATGCATTCTCCATTACACTCGAAGCCTAAAATATCCTAAGCAGGCTTTGCACAATTCATTTTAACTCTTTCACATTGGAGATTTTTATTATTTCTGGTTTCAGGGTTGGCTTTACATTTTCTTGAAAGAGCATGAGTGGTCTTTAGCAAAGTAGGTTTCGCTTAAGAAGTAAAATAATTAATTAAATGGTGTAGGCTGAATAGGAGGCTAAATGTGTTCATACTCTCATACAGCCAGGGAACCAACATGATTAATTCTTATTCCAGGACTGGAAAGACTTAGGTTTAAATCCCGAATGTTGTTGTGGTTCACCAGCAGCTTGTGCAGACGGCAGCAGAATTGGACATTGGACATGGGGAAGAACGGGGACCAGTCCGGGAGTCTGGGGAGGACTCGGGTCCTGCATCCGATGCAGAGATGGGGCCAGATATGAGAGTTGCGTGCCGAGTCCGGAGCCTCCAGAGTCTGGCAGCAGCGAGGCAGAGAAACAAGGGGAGCCTTGTTCCAATGTGCGTGTGCGCAGAGCTGCTAGAAGGAAAGAGCAGCTAAGACAAAAGAGGCAACTCAGGAGTAAGGCTTGGATGTGATTGTTCCCCCCATAAAGTGTAAAGGAAATGCAAAGGTAGAGAAATCTTTGCAGGAAGCAAAGTTGTTCTCTTTGTTAAGATTAAATCTTGAACCTCTGTGGGGACTTTGTACTTTGGTTGGTTTTTTATAGTTAATTTGGCACTTTAGTTTTGGCAGCAATTCAAAGGAGAGAAAGGTGGGTGCTTATCTCAAGGGACTGTTTGAGACTCATTACAGGCTGGTAATGAACATAATTCCCAGTGTTGAAATAAAACAAGAGTTGTTTTAACTAAGTGTGTGCTTAATTATGGTCTCAGGAAGCCTTGGTCAGAACAAATGTAAACCTGAAGCTCAGTAGGTGTTTTTGATTGAACACTTATTTTACAGGAGTGAGCACTGAAAGAATGATAGGCTACATAAAGAAGAAAGGTAGGAAATATGGAAATAAAATTCTTTACTATTATTATGCAGAAAAGATATATCCCGCTTACTAATAAGATTAAAATAGGTTAGCAACCTTTTCAAGAGACTACATCATATGACATATACAATAAACTTTTAACTGTGCAATACCATGCATTTGGTTCTAACACTCTGTCTTTTCAATGAGAGCTATTCATTACTTAGGCCATTCAGGATTGCAGCTTTTTTTTAAATCAGCCTATTTAATTGGTTTTGCAACTCTAAGGCGCCCAGCAAAGAAATGTGAATTTTATAAATTGACATGGATATATAGATTTTTCAGTAGTTGGCAACATTTATATTTTAGGCAATCATTTGTTAGAGGTTGGGTGGGGGCTAATAAATTCAAATAAATAAATAATTTTTTTTGCATTATGTCTAATTTACTGCATTTCATTGTTTTTCTTCAAATCTTTTGAGATAAATCTTTTTATCTGTTTCTGCACATGAAAAGAACAGTGGTTGAAAGAGAGCCATTGATATCTTCCAAGTTTTGTGGCGAGGTGAGGAGAGGCAAGCTTAGAATACAGGTACTCCTCAAATTACAGCCATTTTTTTAGTTTAGTTTACTTTATTGTCATTGCACCTCGTACAATGAAATCAAACACCATCTTCAGTGCACATCATGACCATGAAATTAAACACAAACACACATCCTTCACCCTCCACACATCGAACCGAAAAACCCCCAAACCACAGGAGCAATACTGCACTATACAGCAGAATTCAAAAGAGCTACTGCTCTGGGATAGAAGCTGTTTTTCAGCCTATTTGTCCTTGTTTTTATTTATTTATTTTTATTTATTTTATTTGGTTTGTCAATTGCTTACAAGATAATAGGTATAAGTAAAAACATAGTTATGAATACATGGATACATATAAGAAAAATAAAAGAAACAATAGGACAGGGATGGTAGGCACGTTGGTGCACTTATGCACTCCCCCTACAGACCTCTTAGGAAAGGGGTGAGGTCAATAGTAGACAGGCTAAGGTTAAAGTTTTTGGGGTTTAGGGGAGAAACCACAGAGTCAGGTACAGTATTCCAGATATTGACCACTCTGTTGTTGAAGTAGTTTGAAGTAGTAGTTTGTTAGGAGTAGTTTGTTGTGTACCACTGAATCAAAGGCTTTACAGAAGTCTATGTAGATTGCGTCTATTGCTTTGCCCTGATCAAGTTGTGTAGTCCATATGTTTTTGCAGTATAAGAGTTGCAGATTGCAGGATAGTTTTTTTCTGAAACCAAATTGTTTATTAGAGAGTAGGTTGTTTGTCTCTAAGTGGAGAATAATGGATTGGTTAATAATTGATTCCATATTATTTTGCCAGATGATAATAATTTAAAAAAAAGGGTGCCCAGGATGAGATGGATCTTTGAGAATGTTTTGATCATTCTTAAGGCAGCGGGAACTATAAAGCTCTTCCAAAGAGGGGAGAAGGCAACCAATGATCTTCTGGGCAATGACGTTAACCCTCTGGAGTGCTGTCCTATCTGCCACTGTGCAATTGGCAAACCATACAGAGGTGCGGTATGTTAAGATATTCTCTATGGTGCAGCAGTAGAAGGTCACCAGCAGTTTTTCATTCGGTTATTGTTTTCCGAGAAGTCTCAGGTAGTATAATCTCTGCTGGGCCCTTTTGACCAGTGTTGTAATGTGAGCATCCCAAGTCAGGTCCTCTTTTAGGGTAACACCTAGAAACTTAAAACTGGCCACTTGCTCCACTCGGTCCCCATTGATAAACAAGGGCTGGACCTCTATAGTCCACTATAATCCCCTTGGTCTTATTGGTGTTGAGGACCAAGTTATTGTCTCTACACCATGAAAGCAACCGGTCCATCTCATCTCGATAGGCAGACTCATCCCCTCGGAGATGAGTCCCACCACTAATTTGTTTAGCGACTACAAACTTACAACAGTATTAAGTGACTTGTGACCAATCCTCATACATACAACAGCATCCCGATGATCACATGATCAAAATTCGGGCACTTGGCTACCAGCATGTATTTACAACAGTTGAAGTATCCTGGGATCACATGACTGATTTTTGCGACCTTCCCAGTTGGCTTCCATTGAGCAAAGTCAACGGGGGAAGTTGGATGTGTTTAATGACCACAAGATCCCTTCACAACTGCAGTGATTTTCCTAATAACTTGGGAAAAAGATCATAAAACAGGTGCAACTCACTTAACAACTGCTTCCCTTAGCAAGCAAAATTCTAGTCACAATTGCGGTGTTTAGAAGAACTGCCTGTAATTTCTGAAGCCTATTTTTACATGTTAGCTCACTTACAACACAAACTAGGGCTTCCGTTTTTAATTTCATTTGACCATTTGCTATTCATCTCTTGGCTTACAAGATGGCTGTGGGCAAGGATGAACTGAGGCTGAACTGCCCAAGAATACAAGAGAATTATTAGGACGGGATGATGCTTGAATAGCAGGCCGCTGATACAACAAACAAGGAAGGAGAAAAGCGATGCTAAAACGACAACAGAGAGAGTGGCTTCAGCTTGTCTGTAGCTGGAGCAGCATGACAGTACAGAGAACATGTAAATAAAAACATCCGAGTGCATCTAAACTGGGGATTGAAAAAGTGTAATGCAACAAAAACATTTCCCAAAGCAGACATTTGGGCTTCATGCCAGCTCTTTAAAAACCACTGTTAATAATAGTATAGTAGCTGTTCTAGTAAGGGAAGCAGCTGTGAAGATAATCAATTCTGCATTACAGGAAACAACAAAGATCAGAATATTAATGTACCCTTGGGAGGGAAGGGACATTCACAGATATTTGGAATGCTGCACAGCCTTCTCTCTTACCTTCGGCAGCTAAATACGTCAGTCAGGGTGTAGGTTTTTACATTTCTGCCGGATTTAAATATGTTGGTCGCACGCGCGGCAGTATGGCGCGTGCCTTGCATGGAAAGGAATCCAAGTTTATTCCTTGAAGTCTCCCATTAAAAGGATCTCAGAGGCATCTCCCCTGTCCTCCCTCCTCCCTTTATCTAGCAAATTGGAGAGCAGCTTTGAATCCAGACCCGACTCTTTCAAAAAAGGAGAGGGCTTCAGCCAGAAATGACTTTACATGGATGAGCGTTTTCTCACTGGTACAAGCACAAGTAGTAACACAAGTAACTCTATTGAATTCTACCGTATAGTGCAATATTAATGCAATATCAAGAGGTTTTCAATTCAATGTATAGAATGTGAAGGATGTGTGTTTGTGTTTATTTTCATAGTCATAATGTACACTGAAGATGATATTTAATTTCGTTGTACGAGGTGCAAGGACAATAAAGTAAACTAAACTAAACTAAACTAGCCCTCAGCTTGCGACCACAATCAGAACCAGAATTTCCATTGCTTAGAAACATAGTTGTTAAGTAAGTCACACCAAAGTTTGTGACTTTTTCACTATGGTTGTTTAGCAAATCGCTAGATTGTTAAGTGAACCATGCAGTCATTTAGTAACTTCAGCTTCCCCTATTGTCTTTGTTTGTCAGAATACTGGCAAGCAAAATATTTATAATTCTGAAATCAGGGTTTGGGGCAACCTATATATTACTCTCATGTGTGTTTATGAGCTCTTTTTGAATCCAGCTTGTAAATATTAAAAAGCACTCAAGATGCATATTTAAACTTCACGTTTTACTGTAGAAATATCTGCAGTATTTTATGAGCAAATGTTGCTCACACGAGCCTTGTAGGCTGCAACTCTTGTAAATGCATGCCGGTTGCCAAATTTTAGTCGTGTGATCATGAGGATGCTGTGACAATCATTAAGGGTGAAGACTGGCCCCCAAGTTACCTTTTTCAGTGCCATCTGAATGGTCACTAAACTAATGCCTGTAAATTGAGAACTACTTATAAAAAACACCCAATAACCAGGCTCTTATTAGTGGAAAGTAGCAATTTGGGCTATTTCTTTCATTTCTATTTTAGTGTTTAAAGACATGAGATTAGCACCAAATTCTTCAAAGCAGATTTTTCCAAGGGTTGGGAGAGAACAATAACCCGGAATAATCCAGTAATTTGGCTTCTTTCACTAAATGCAGAGAATGAAAGGAAATGAAAGAGTCTTTGTTTTCCCCCCACAAAAAACTATGACAGAGGTTGACTTAAACAAGGGAGTTACTCTTCCCTCTTTATTGCATGCAAGGGTCTTCATGGGATTGAGCCATATAAATTGCATTTGCCTTTCCCAATCTGGTGCCTTCCAGCTGTAATGTTTATGACTCTTCTTAAAGCAGGGATTTCCAAGCCCTTAAGTGTGGAAAGTTTACTTATTTAGCATATGGCAGGGGTCTTCAAACTTGACAGCTTTAAGACTTGTGGACTTTAACTCCCAGAATTCCTCCTCCAGTCATGTTAGCTCAGGAGTTCTGGGAGTTGAAGTCCACAAGTCTTAAACTTGCCAAGTTTGAAGACCCTTGGTGTATGGCAAATACATGGACTTCTAGTGGTTCAAATGTTAATGTCCCGTCCACCCAGCCATTCCAGGACAGGGTGGTTTATGTTGGAAAAATCAGACATTGGGCCAGTGTAAGCTCTTGATGGACATTCGGACACAATGTGGTGGATATTTTGTCAAGGAGCACCACAATCACACTGAGGGTAGAGACAAGACCCCACTTGAACAAGGAGTCCTGGCAGACACCATGTTGGGTACGGATCCTGTTCAGAGTTGACCAATGCTGGTGAGGAAGGTCAAAACCCGGCACCTTTTGTGTAGGGTCATCTACGTAACTGCCTGGATCTGGGCATTCAGCAGCCCATTTGGCTTTCTGCACTATGTGTTGATGTCAAAGTTGTTAGACAGCTGTTGAGGGAGTGCCAGAAAGGAACGTTTTTGGTAGGGGAACACAAAGTTAAGAGAAAGAGAAAAGAGATTGGAAAAGTCTCATATAGAAATAACTGAGGATCTTGATTTTTGTACACTTCTATATGTAAAACGGTTAATCTACATCTCCTGGATTAATGTTACACCGCCTAGAGATGGGCAGCCATATATGTGTGATCTATCAATCAATCAAATTTGGATCAGAACTTAGTTATCTACCTAATGTCGCACTTTTCAAATTTCATGGCTCAAAGCAATTTATATCTTCTGTAACATTGTAAAGGCTCATAAAATACTGCAGATATTTCAACAGTAAAACGTGAAGTTTAAATATGCACCTTGAGTGCTTTTTAATATTTACAAGCTGAATCTGAAAAGAGGTTAGAATTACAGATAAACACACGTGAGACTAATATGTAGGTTGCTGATTTAGGATGAAAAGTATCAGAACTATAAATATTTTGATATTGCAAATCACTTTTGTATGGCAAGAGCTTTCAACTTTAGGTCTTCCACACACCTATATATAAAAATATATTTAAAAATATCAGATGCCGCTACATTTTTAACCAAGACATTTGGAAGCTGGAATGACCTTCATGTCAAAAAGTGAATAATGCTTTATTAAATGAGTTAATATTCACAATGACACAGACAAAGCCTGGCCGATAAAATCTCTTTTATGGCCATGACCTTTTGGATATAGCTTTCCTGAAAGTAGAGAAAATGGCTGCTGTGGTCAATTCACTGGATGAAGGCCACTGTTTTCCTGACAGTCACCCACTTCTTACCTGTAATAACAATCTCTCATCTCCTATGACGGCAGCTTGATTCCAATTAATCACCTCGGAGAATGGAAGTTCCCATCCATTGCTGAGCATCACAGGAATACAGGCAGCCTGCATAAAACAATATAAGGGGTGGACAGTTTCAAGGTTCAATTGCAGGAATTGGGTATGTCTAGTTCAATGGAAAGAAGAACTACGGGCGACATGATAGCAATAGCACTTAGACTTATATACTGCTTCAGAGTTTTACAGCCCTTTCTAAGCGGTTTACAGAGTCAGCATATTGCCCCCAGCAATCTGGGCCCTAATAAAGGAGAATATTTGTAGCTCAGGGTTGAAATGTGGCGCTCTCTGAACTTGCTTGTTTTCTTGCAGACGTTTCATTACCCTAACGAGGTAACATCATCAGTGCTAGCAAAGAGTATGGACAGTCTTAGGGATTCTTTGGTTGGGCTATTTACTGATGGCTCTTTGGTGGTTTCTTGATTGGGATATTGCTGTTGGGATATTGCAACTTGACTGTTGGTCTGAAGTTGTCCTTGGAGTTAATCTATGCTGATCTGAGTGCTGATTCCTGATAGAGATGCTGGAGTCTTTTTCTCTTTTGGGCTGGTTGATTGTCTCTTTTGCATAGTCCATAGATGTTGTTAATGTCAATGTGTCTATTGATGGCTGATTTGTCAGGATGCCAGGCTGCTAGAAATTCCCTGGCATTTTTGGATTTGGCCTGGTCTAGGATGGTCACATTCTCTCAGTTGAAACTATGGTTAAACCTTGAATGATAACCCATGGATAAGATGATCAAGGAAAGAAAGAAAAAACTAGACAATTTGGCCAGCATAACCAATGACAGAAGATGTTGCAGGGTTGTATCCAGAGGTGGTATTTTGCAGGTTCTGACCAGTTCTGGAGAACTGGTAGCGGAAATTTTGAGTAGTTTGCAGAACCAGCAAATACCACCTCTGACTGGGCCCACCCCTATTTATTCCTGAGTCCCAGCTGATTGGCTGGGTCCTCTTTTGTTGCCCTGCACAGGAGAATGGAGCTGGAAAGCAGCAGCTTAGTGGGGTGGAGAGGGAATGGGATTTTGCAGTATTCTTCTCCTGGAGTGGGGTGGGAATGGAGATTTTACAGCATCCTTCCTCTGCCATGCCCACCAAGCCACGCCCACGGAACCGCTAGTAAAAAATTTTGAATCCCACCACTGGTTGTATCCCCTTTGTAGTTAGGGCCGAAAGCTAATGCTAGGGATAGATTCATAGAGGTTCTCTAATGGAAGAGAATGTGACAGCTTTTCGTTCAAACCTGTGTGTGGACCACAGAAAATTACATGGGAAAATAAAATAAAAATAAAATGAAAATAAAAGTAGTGTTAAGATTAGGGTTAGGTTTCCTTGGAATCAGAGACGAGAATTGATATTGGAGATAAGAGTCTTAGAGATTCTCTAAAGAAAGACATTGTGACTGCTTTTCTTCTGATTTCTTTGTGAACTACAGGAAAATGCATAGGAAAATTCCGTTGCCAATGAAAATGAAAGAAGAGTTAGGAATAGGGTTAGGGTTAGGTCTCCTTTGACTCGGGGCCAAAAACTGATTTTGGGGATAGTTTCTCAGTGATTCTCTAAGGATAATGACATCTTTTCTTTCAGACTTCTGTAAGGATAGCAAAAGTAATAGTTTTCCATTCAGACTTCTTTATGGACCATGTACAATCCTTGGGAAAATCCTATTGCCAAAGAAAATTAAACCAGGCTTAGGTGTCCTAGGAGTCAGGGCTGAAAACAGATGTTAAGGGATAGTGGAAAAAAGAAGTGAAATGCATGTTGTGTGAATTGGGTAATTCTGCTTTCTATATTTAACTGTGCAATGTTCAGTATCTTTTTTGTAAAATCCTGGTGGATCACTGCATTGTCAAGCATAGAAGTTATAGCCGCAAGATAATTCTCCCAAACATGTCTTAGATGGAGTGGATAAAACAAAAAAAAAATGTTTTATTTTCGTCATTTTAATTGTCCTGGAGCTTCCTTTCCCTGAGAATGCCTAACAAACAGAAATTACTGCTTAAGAGTTATTTAGCATGCAATAAGAAAATCTAGGCTAATTTTATAAACCTGTAATTCCATATAAACCTCAAAGCCCCCATGGACTGGACTGCTAAAACTTGAAACATGTTTTCCAATTCCACTTCAGTGGAAGTGTAAAAATTATAGTGTTAAGTCTTCAAATGAGTACATCTCAGTTAAAAAAATAAAACAAAACATCCAAATCTCTTGGTGGAACTTCGTATCTTCCGAATATGTGATAGGTCAATATTATTTTCTGGCTCTGAGAGCCAATATATGGTAAGTGATGTATATTTTCAGCAAAAAAAAAAACCTTCACCATCTTTGCTCTGAAGTAACTCTATTTTTCCAGTGGTCTAAGGCAGGGGTAGGGAAACTTGGCTCTTTTATCACTTATGGACTTCAACTCCCAGAATTCTTGAGAATTCCTGAGGCCTACTGGTTTTTCAGTTGTGGAGGAAATCAATTTTTGACTTGAATGGGACTATTTAATATACAAATGTAGGACATATTTCCCCCACAACTGAAAAACCAGTAGGCCAGGGATGGGGAACCTTTTATGGCTCACTCAGGAATTCTGGGAGTTGAAGTCCATAAGTGATAAAAGAGCCAAGTTTCCCTACCACTGGTCTAGGACAATCCACCTTTAAGGAAATATAACCATATCTCTTGATGTGTGTCCCTGCTAATCTCTCCTGAAGAAGAATGGATGAAGAAAAACAGAGTTGGAAAGGACTTTAAAGGTCATCTAGTCCAGGGTGCCCAACCTTTTTGGCACCATTGACTGGTTTCATGGAAGACAATTCTTCCAAAGACTTGTGGGGGGGTGGGGGAGGTTTTGGGATACTTCAAGCACATTACATTTATTCTGAACTTTATTTCTATTATTATTATTACATTGTAATACATGATGAAATAATTATACAACCCACCGTAAATGCAGAATCAGTGGGAGCCCCGCCCTGAGCTTGGCTTCCCCGCCCCTGCAACGATTGAATATATCATAACTATTTCATTGATTGGTAATGAGAAGCAAATGAATGAAAGTTGGAGGTTTTTGCTGGTTGAGTCAAAGAACTTCAGAGAGGCTTGTAAAGGGGAAAACCGAAAGAAAGAAAGAAAGAAAGAAAGAAAGAAAGAAAGAAAGAAAGAAAGAAAGAAAGAAAGAAAGGAAGGAAGGAAGGAAAGGAAGGAAGGAAGGAAGGAAGGAAGGAAGGAAGGAAGGAAGGAAGGAAGGAAGGAAGGAAGGAAGAAGGAAGGAGGGAGGGAGGGAGGGAGGGAGGGAGGGAGGGAGGGAGGGAGGGAAGGAAGGAAGGAAGGAAGGAAGGAAGGGGAAGGAAAGATAGTTCTATGTTGAACATATGCAAAGCCAACGTTTATTGGACCCTTAGTTGTGTGTCTTTATTTTCCCCCTTTATAAGCCTTTGCAAAGTTTTTCAGATCAACCCGCAAAAAGCTCCAACTTTCAGGAGGGTGCGCTTTTAATCACCAATCAGTGAAATAATTATGGTAAATATACTCAATTACATGCATGGTGTCCTCCTCCAACCCCTCCTCCTCCTCCTCACCTGGGCCCTTTCAATTCCCCGATGCTGCTCCAGCAGGCTAAACACACCAGTGTGTGTGTGTGTGTGAAGGAAGCACACTCTCTTGGAGGGCAAATCCACACATCCTCCCCTCTCCATGTGCATCCACTTATCCTCTCCATATATATGTGTGCGAGCATGTTTGCATCATGTATGGAGGAGGGAGGGAGAGAGAGGGAGGGAGAGAGGAGGAGGAGGAGGAGGTTCCATTCGTCTCTGGCATTTGGCTTGAGGAAATAACAGTATCTCACTCATGGTGAATTGTCCTAGAGGGCAAGTTGCCTCACAGAGAGTCGCCTAAGGCAAACTGGCTGGGGTGAGCATGTGGCAGTGAGACGGCGGCTGTGAACTGCCCCATTCTGAGCTGAGGCAGTGATGCTAGCGTTGGGAGGTGGCTGCAAACACAGAGGAAGCTTTATTTGCTCACCTGCCACTCACCTCCAGATGTCCCAGTTCCCAGTAGGCCATGGACTGGTACCAGTCCATATCTTGGGGGTTGGAGGTTCCTATTCTAATTAAACCCCTTTGCTCAAGCAAGACATCCTATACTGGGGTGTCAAACTCGATTTCATTGAGGGCCGCATCAGGATTGTGTTTGACCTTGGGGGGGGGGGCGGGCTGGGCATGACCAGCTTGACGTCCCTCGTGTCGGGGGCGCCTGTGGTGGCTGGAGCACTCTGTCAGTGAACATGGACTGCCGCAACCCTCTGCGGCAAAAATGGAGCTAGGGAGAGTCGCATGCGGCCCTTGCGAGTTCCGTTTTTTTCTGGCAGAGACACCACGGGCCAGTCCTTCATTGTTTCTAGGGAGGCCCTCTGGGCCAGATCTAAGTACCCTGCGGGCCAGATCTGGGCCGTGGGCCTTGAGTTTGACACCCATGCCGTATACTATTTCGGACAAATAACTATCCAATCTCTTCTTTAAAATCTCCAGTGTTGGAGCACCCACAATTTCTGAAAGCAAGTAAATCCACTGAAATGTAATTTCTGCTTTGCTCTTCCTTTCCCTGACACAATATTACCTAAGACAGAATTTTATGAGAGAGAGAAAAAAAAAAGCTTAAATAGAGCTAAAATGTCCATAGTTTTTACCTGCAGGGCCTCCAAGAACCTGAAGGACCCAAGCCTCCGGCCCCGGGGGACCAGACAGAAAGTGGCATTGTGCAGCATTTCACGATAATCATACCTAAGGGGAAAAGAGAATAAAATAATTAATTAATAATGGATCCCAAGATAATTGTGCATGAAAATATAAACATCTGGCAGTGGACATCTGTTGTTAGAATAATTTCTGGACAATTTCACATGTGTAAAGTGGAAGTAACATTAAGAAGAAAAAAGAGTGAGGCAAAATGTATGAATTAATTTTTTGAGTCCATGTGTTCAAGCAGAGTATATGGTAGGAGCACCTTACAATTGATTCTTATTTTAAAAACTAAGGAAGGAAGGAAATTCATCCATGACCTATAGAATAAAAAGATCCAATTTTTTTTTATTCAAAATGTATATTGGGATGATGATGATGATGATGACGACCAACTCCTAGAATTTCCTAGCCAGCATGGCTGACTGGGGAATTCTGGGAGTTGAAGTCTACATGTCTAAAAGTGGCCAAAGTTAAGAAACTCCTGTCTAGATATAGCTTAGTCCTGTGATCCTATGAACAACACAGGCTAATTTTCAGATGCAAACAAGTATGAATATGCTACCATATGCTGTTTATCATTACTTTGACTGCCATTGCTTACATTCTTACTAGGGATTTTCTGAGTCTGCATTTGAAAAAACAGTTGGGAATAGAAGAAGCAACTCACTGGCACACCAAATCAGGATCAGGATAATTTTATTTCAAAATCTATTTTTCATTGGGAAGATCAGCAATTACAGTTCTGGATTACACAACTTTCTATTGGTCTATACAAAAGAGTTCTGTTTGGTTTTAAATCAGTAGTTTGGTGAACTTCTCCATTATTACTTTTAAACTATGAATATTGGTTTAGTTTGTCATTTGAACCCTGCCAATTGTGATTAATTCAATAAATTGAACTGAATCACACAAAATCTTGATGTGATCTATGAGAAATACATGATTTTATATTTTGTAGGAATAGCAGCACTATTGTTGGAAAGATTGTAGTTTGAATACAGGCTTGGCCGTGGTTAAAGTAGTCTATCAAAATCAATGGACAAATTTAGTCCATCGATTTTGATCGTATACTAGTCTATCCTGCACCTAATTTTGTCTATCTAAGGACAAAGAAGGGTTAGAATGAATAGAATAGAATTCTTTATTGGCCAAGTGTGATTGAACACACAAGAAATTTGTCTTAGTGTAAATACTCTCTGTATACATAAAAGAAATGATGCATTCGTCAAGAGTCAAGAATCACAAGGTACAACACTTAATAATAATCATAGGGTACAATAAGCAATCAAATACTAGGAAACAGTCAATACAAATCGTAAGTATACAAGCGACAAAGTTACAGTCATACAGTCACAAGTGGGAGGGGATGGGTGATAAGGAGTGATGACAAGATTAACAACAATAGTAGTGCAGAATTTGTATTAACTGAACAGGGTTGAGGGAATTCTTTGTTTATTTGTAATTATTTATTTATTATTTGAATGAATCATATTGTGCATATGGGTCAGCAAGCATGAATTCAATGAGAAAGAGGGACAATTCTTAATGTTTATCTGCCTTATAACATAACAGTAGAGACTAAATAAAAATAAAAATTGGCAACAACATAAAGTATTGTTCCTCCAGGGTTTCTCAAAGTTAATGCATTCAGCAATACCCGACTTTCTTTTAAATTTCAGCGAACTTTTGCAAAAGCTTTTACCTCTCCCCCCCAAAAAACCCTCCACATTAAATCCCTAAAAGTTTCAATTCAGATTGTAGCTAATGGTACTTTTGGCAAACCTGTAATGATTTGGAAACGTCCAACTGCTAAACTGATGTCAAGAAAGCCAAGATTAAATATCTCTTCCACTCTAACTTGAACACCGATACATTTATTTCTCCAGAGACTTTTGTAAACTGCAAATAGGTGCTACTTTGACAGTTAAAACCATGCAGCAAAATTTACCCAACCCTAATAATCTCATTTAATCATAGCCTAGAGGCACCATTTAAAAAAAAAACATTCTTCTTTTTGTATTGGGCAGGGGAAAAGAATAGAATATACAGAAATGGAAATTCAGCTCTATTTTTATATTTATTCTCCTAAAAGATACAAAGACAGATGTGAGCTAATTTTGATAGGACTTATCACTAGGAAGTCAGACTGGTTTAAACAAGGGTGTATAACTTGCATGAAAAAAGGCCCTTGAAATAAGTTAAGACGAACTTCATGAAACCCAATTAAACATTCCACCTTTCTGTTATTTAAAACTACAAAACATCTAAAAGAAGGGGGGGGGGTGTTCTCACTATCTTTTCCTCTACTATCTTTAATGTCAGTCTTTAATTTCTCATTTATGTCTGCACAAAACAAAATTTCATTCCAAAGTTGATCAGCCAATTGTTCAAGTTTCCCCAATCACATCTTTAGTGTAGCATGAAAGAACTGACAAATATAGCATCTATTTTGAGACTGACTGTAAAATAACCAGAGAAAGGAAAAGACTTTATCTGCTCCTATTGCCTTTAGGATTTCAGTATAGAACAGTCAAAATGCTACCATTGAATTGTAATTTAAACATTTGTATGCTGCTTTCTGTTGTTAAGAAAAAAATCTTGATTATTTTTTTTAACATGGCGAAACAGGGATAAATGATGAAGCATACAGGGAAGAATAGAAAACTCGATCTAATTTATAATCTGAATGACATTTAGTTTATATCAGATTTAGTGTTGGCTCACTCCTTTGTTCTGGATCTCATTTCCAGAGTCCTTGGAAAGCCTCTTAAAAGGCCATCTTTTATTGGCCACCATACCCTACATCATTCTTGCACAGTTGTCATGCTAATCTGCTCTATATTGTTCCAATTTTAGCATACAGGCTGTCCAAGCAAGCATAACTTGAGTTTTCCTGTTTTAGCATCAGCCTGATGTGTAGATGCTCTCAATGCTTCAGTAAAAGCATTAAGCTTGGCTGCCCATTTCCACACCTCATTGCAGCCTGCAGTACAAATACAAGGTAATGTGACTTTGAACTAAGCATGGCTCCTGATGAGTACATTGATCAAACACTGCAGTTTTCTTGGGAGCAGCCACTGACTTCTTCTAGCATGCGTTCCCAACTTGCCATTTTTTATCCTTCAGCCCTGGGATTTTTATCCAGTTGCTAACTAGGCGCACAATGCCCCCTGTTTTTAAACAAGAATAAAAAAGAAACACAATTGTACACCTAAAGCAGTGTAAATTGTTTGCAATCATTCTGAAGTGTTGTAGACTGTCTACTGAAGTTAAAATATGTCATTTTATCAGGCTTCCCAACAAAAGCTCTGCAGTAAAAATAAAATAAAATGAAAGTGACCTGCATTCTGCATTGTGGAAGAATGCAGAATACAGAATTCTGCGACCTGTTAGGTTGTGCAAAGCAGTGATCACCAACCAGGGGGCCGGGGACCACTAGTGGTCCACAAGAAAATTTTGGTGGTCCACAGAGAAATGTCACCCCCAAAGTAATTAATCCAGGCTGCATGGGAACAAAGGCTGCGCCGCCCACATGGCCCACAGGAACACAAGACTTGTGTCGCTTGCATTGTGAATATGAGGTAGTGAGAGGAAGGGGGAAAGGATGGAGGGGGGGAACTTGCCCCACTCGCCCCACACACCTGGCCTGGCCACTGGACTGCTTCTTTCCGCTTCTTTCTTCTGCTTTTGGCTGCACGCAAGGAAAGCAGCAAAAGTCTTTCTTTCTCTCCACCAGAAATGAGTCTTTGGGACCCTGCAAGGCATCCTGCTTCAAGAGGCTGCGCCATTCTGGCGCAGTTTGGGGGAGAGAAAGAAAGACTTCTGCTGCTTCTGCTGCTTTCCTTGCATGAAGCCAAAAGTCTCTCTCTCTTCCCCCTGAGAATGGAGCTGTGATCCCAAATAAAGAATGATCTATCAGTAGGAAAACAGGGCGGGGAATTTTCCTGCAGACTTTTTTCCCAGCAGCGACCGTCAGTCAAAATTCATATTAGTGGTCCCCGGGATTAAAATTATGATTTTGATGGTCCCTGAGATCCAAAAGGCTGTCGACCCCTGGTGTAAAGGTCCCTGAGGTCCAAAAGGCTGGTGACCCCTGGTGTAAAGGTATAGAAGCGTATTTTCTTTTATTCTGCAACAGTGATGAGTTTACAGGAGGAAAAGGAAGAGGAAGAGGAGGAGGAGGAGAAGTAGTTTGCTGCTTCTCAATCACCTTTTTCCTTATACATCAAAGATCTTCCTTTTCAAGATACACTGCATGGAGAAAAGTCCCAAAGGTGCTTTTTTCAACAGACAAGTAGACTTTCTGGCTTTTCTTTAAAGATGTTTTTGCTTCTCATCCAAGAAGCTTCTTGGATGAGAAGCGAAACATCTTCAAAGAAAAACCAGAAAGTCCAGTTGCCTCTTGAAAAAAGCACTTTTGGGACAACCATGGCCTGGATGAGTGAGAATCTCCACAGGCATTTTGCATGGAGAAAAGTTTTCTGTGCATCCAAATATTTCTCACTAGGATCTATATGCATTAGTCCCATGTAAAACACACTTAAAAGTTTAGAAAAGCTACAGATTTTAGAAAGGGACATTTCTAGCAGCCATGTAAGACCTTCCAGACACAAAAGCAAAAAAAAAGCAAAAAATACTGTTATTTAGCACTTGCATTATCTCAACTGGAAACTGATAATTTTAGAACTCTATCTAGGGTTAATTTAAAACTGGCAATCTTTGAAATGTTCAAAGAACAATGCGATAGCAATCTCTAGTCTGAAGACTCATACAATTGGGGGAAGAATGAAGCTCAATGAAGAAACATTACCAGCTCGGGCCTAGGCACAAACCCCCTAAGCTCAGATAATATGGAATATTTCCACGAGAAGAAAAAAGATATCCCTGTCTTTTTAACAGGTTTTTTTCTCTCTCATTTCCTGGTAAGTTTTGAACGCTGCTGAAGAAAAGGAGAGAGCGTTTTCCAAACCTATAAAATGTATATTAGTCAGAGATCCTTCAAGGTCCTAAAATGCTGGTCTCCAAGGAAGGAAGAAGAATTTTTTTACCTCCACCCCATTTCAGAACAGTACAAAGCATTGAGTTTTGAGGAAATAGATGAATAGTCTTACATCCTTGTTATCCAAAGTGATTGATAGACACTTTTCAGTGTTGGACCAACCCTTCTTACATATTTTTTTTTTGTTTTACTACTTTGATCCTTTAGGAGTCAGGAGCACATGCTTAGGAAGAGGAGGATACTTGAAAATCCATTGAATTAAAGATCAAAGGGATCTAGTCTTGCTACCTACATGACTCTTCATTTTCTTTTTTGCTAAGGATACCACTGGTTGCAGTCTACTCAGTATTTTTCAGTAGTGAAATCATGGAATCTAAGTATCAGCTTGGAAAAGATGATCCTTCCTTCCTTCCTTCCTTCCTTCCTTCCTTCCTTCCCTCCCTCCCTCCCTCCCTCCCTTTCTTTCCTATATCCCAAATTGGGTTTTGCACTATTTTCTGGTCCCTTCTCTCACACCCCAGGTCTTGGTTAAAGGCCTCTGGATCAGATTTGCAAAGCACACTCCGAAACATTCTTCTTAGCTGTTGTGATCTGATCTCACGCTAGGAATCCTTCATCTAAAAACGTAGTGCGCTGATTAATTATGAACTAGTAATTAAATTAGAAATTCCAAGAGAGAATTCATCTGATACATGAGGTAACGTTCTCACACAGTCAGCTGAAAACTGTATGATAGCAGGTTTGACTGTTACCAAAATAAGACACAGATGGAAATTGAAGCTCTTGGAGCAAAAGAGAATCGGGCAGTCTTTACATGCTGTGAGAAAGAAAATAGCACAAAAAAAAAAATTAATTCCGTTTCCACACAAAGCGTAATCACTAGAATTCTTTTGTTACAGCTTCCCAATTTGTTTTTTTCTGAAATATTTCAGAAGTTCTCAAATTCTTGTAAGATCGCAGACCAAAATTTGCCTGTAGATTACAGATCAAAATTTGCCTGATGCTGTAGACATTCATTTGTTATATTAAAAATTGAACTATCATTCTTAAAAACATGTCTACAAGAAGAACCAGCTTTGAAATATGGCATTATTTATTACAGGTAGGCTTCGACCTAACCACAACTGAGCCCAAAATGTCTGCTTTAAAGTAGAATAGAATAGAATAATAGAATTGGAAGGGACCTTGGAGGTCTTCTAGTCCAACCCCCTGCTTAGGCAGGAAACCCTACACCACTTCAGACAAATGGTTATCCAACATCTTTTTAAAAACTCGTTGGAGCATAAGACAGCTTTAAATGAGTTTTGTCCAATTTTATGACCTTTCTTGCCACAATTAATTGAATCATTACAGTTCTGAAGTTGGTAACATACGTGTTAAGTGATTCTGACATTCCCACTGACTTTGTTTGTCAGAAGGTTGCAAAAGGTAATCATGTGATCCTTGGGATACTGCAACCGTCATAAATATGAGTCAGTTGCCAAGCATCCGAATTTTGGTCATGTGACTGTAGGGATGCTGCAATGGCCATGTGAAAAATGATCATAAGTCGCTTTTTTCAGTGCTGTTGTAAAACTTTGAATGGTCATTAAATGAACTGTAGTAAGTTGAGGACTATCTATAAGTTTTAAAATTTAGACTAAATGTCTAAGGAGATTCTCAGTCTTCCAGGTCATGGTTGTCCCAATGGTGGTTTTTGAAAAGGCAACTGAATTATCCGTATTGTTTTTTCCTTGAAAATGTTTCAGTTCCCATCCAAGAAGCTTTTTCAGTTTTGAAACTAAGAAAACCCAGTTTGCCTTCTGGGATAAAAGAACCTTTGGGATAAAATCTAGGCTCTTGTTACTTAGAAGAATTCACCCCCAAATATCCCCATGATAATAACAAATGAATTCAGAATTGTAATTTATGAAGGAGTTCTACTTAAGGAAACACAATATGCTTCCCCCTCATGGATCTGCTTAACGTTTGAATCTGCTGAAATTAATGGGAATAATCTTTCACCAAGGTCCCTTTTGTGAAAATCTTAGTACACACATCTTATCAGATGTATGCACACACACACACACACACCCTGATGAGATAACAAATATTTAGGACATTCCATTTGACAAAAACATTTCTCCTGCTGGACTAACATTTCAAATACTCCCAACCTATATTAGTTCTTTCATATCAGGTGGAAGATCTAAACATTAGCAAGAAATTTTTGAAATATCCCTATTGCCTGCATTTTTTATCGTGCAAGCTGTTCTTTTAGAGCTGAACAGAAGAAGAAACTTATACGAGAATCTCAAAACTCATATATTGTGTAATTTAAGGGACAAAAAAAAGGTCAAATGTATTCCCAAATAATCTATATCACTTGCTCACAAAGAATTCTTTCTGCAAGATAACATTTTCTTCAGGCTTAACACTGATTGATTGAATAGTCATGAAGGTTTTGTGTTTTATTTATAATTAAACCTTAAATCTGCGGAATTGTTAAGGTACAGAAGTATCTCAGTTATTCTGCTGTGTGTTCAAGGTAACTCATCTGTAATTCTTTTCTCACAGCTGTAGACAAACTGTTGGAGTACCATAATTTGCATATTAATAATAATAATAATAATAATTTGCATTAATCCATTATGAGATGCATTTAGGTAGCATAACACCACTTTCCGTTTCTGGGGTAGTGGAATTCTAAAATACCAAAAAGAGTTATATCTGTAGAAAGAATAAAAAGCTATATAACATATTATTATGAAAACTTCTTTCACTGGATGGAAGAGAAAACTTGTTTCAAAATTAATCATGATCAATTCTTTAAGCCTTCTACTGCAGCAACAGTAAGTAGAGGATTACCAGATACTCCCTTTGTCCCTGACAATTCTCTGTCTACCTGACATTAATTTAAATTTTAAAATAACCATGGAAAGTTGGTACATTGCAATGAGCAATTGTAAGCTAACTTGTAGCATTATTATCTTCAGAAATCTCCTAGGCAATTTTAGATATTTTGAGTGAATAGGTTTTGCAGCCGTATGCCTTGTTTTAAATGAGGAAGGAAGGAAGGAAGGAAGGAAGGAAGGAAGGAAGGAAGGAAGGAAGGAAGGAAGGAAGGAAGGAAGGAAGGAAGGAAGGAAGGAAGGAAGGAAGGAAGGAAGGAAGGAGTGTAAAAGACTGAGTATAGAAGCGGTGGTGGTAGGGAATATCCAGGGAAGCTAGAGAATATGGTGGGACCATAATCAACCATTGCAAGTCTTTTCCAAATGTGCCTTCGACCTGCTTCCAAAATTTCATTTCTACCACCAGCTCACAAATATTGCTAACTTCGGTATTAGAGTCCTGGAACTTGTCGGGTCATTGTGTCTTCTGCAAATTAATTGATTTAAGAGAAGCAAAGTGTGAGAAGGTTCGATTTAGCCTGTAGAGTCTCATTCTGCAGTATTTTGACCATTATTCCTATCGTATATGTGGTGGTGTCATGATAGCGACTCTTAGGATTGCTCATTAAAAAAACAAGGCGCTGGCTTGCTTTTGAAAGGTACTCAAAGAAGCAATAGGTACCAATTCACAAAATTCTACAATCGATGGAAGAAGATATTCACTTCTTAATCATTGGGGCTGTATGTCAATAGCCTTATAATTACCAGTAATTTTCTTTCCAATATAGGTGGCAAGACTGTGTATCAAGCTTTTAACACCTCAGAAGTCTCCTCCTGTTCATCCCAGACTGCTCCATCAGCCTTCTCAGGACATCAGCTAGTACAGGAGTTCCCCAACCTCCAGGCCACAGTCCAGTACCAGGCTGTGGCCTATTTGGAACCAGGCCATGCAAATGGCGGGCAAGTGCTCCTGCCTCGCTCGCTGCTTGCACAAAACCATTCCCTCTCCCCACACCAATGCTGCAAAGCTAGAAAGTTTGGAGACCACTGGACTAAGGAGAAACTTTCTGAGAGTGAGAACAATCAACCAATGGAAGCTTGCCCTCGGACGTTGTGGGAGCTTCATCACTTGGAGGCTTTCAAGAAGAGATTGGACTACCATTTGTCAGAAATGGTGTAGGGTCTCCCGCTTGGGTGGGGGGTTGGACTAGATGACCTACAAGGTCCCTTCCAACTCTGATTATCTTTTAAAGACTAATAGACATCAGACTTGCCAAGCCATAACACTTTAAGCAACCCAGATAGATTCTGTCTGAGTACACCAGAGGTGGTATTTAGCAGGTTCTGACCAGTTCTGGAGAACCTGTAGTGGAAATTTTGAATAGTTCGGAGAACCGGCAAATACCAACTCTGACTGGAGATTTTACAGCATCCTTCCCCTGCCACGCCCACCAAGCCACACCCACAGAACCGGTAGTAAAAAATTTTGAATCCCACCACTGGAGTACACATTCCAAACTTCTCAGTAACAGCTCATTTGCTTTGGAATAGCCTGTCCCTTCTACCATCACCTCATAAAGTAATGAAAATTAAGGGTTTTTTTTCCAAGTGGGTCTTCAAGACAGAAGGGACAAATAGTAGAGAAAGCAGCTCAGGGAGATAATTGTTTTACTTAATTTGGAGGCCCCATGCTAAGCTGTACTTAGAAACACCATTCAGTGTGGCCTATGCAATGTATGTACCAGGTTTTACTAGAAGCATTTTCAAATTTACCAGAATTGTAGGAGGAGACAGCATCGACAAATATGCAAATAAATAAATAAATTCTGCCTTCTGAAGTTGATGGAAATAGCCTTGCTTGCATTCCTGTGCCTTACTTCATTCCAGAAGAATCTGTCACACATTTTATTAGCTTTCAGGCTCTTTTCCACAATGATTAAGTGGTGCATGCTTCCAGCTATAAACAAATGGCCCTATTTGTAATCAATTCTAATTTATGCACAGTTTAATTGAAATATCCCTCCTTTTTACCACCCGTAGCTGAGAAAACATACACGACCTCATCTATCATCCAGGTGTAAATGCAGAAATGCTGTGTTGGCACTTTACCATGTTCTTGTAATTTCCATTTACAAGATTGTACAATCTCTTCTTTTTCCTCCTCCTTCTTCCTTTTCCTCCTCCTCTTCCTTCAAACTTCTTGGAATTCCTGAGTCTTTACTATTCCACCCATTACAAACAGCTGGCAAGGGTTCAGCTCAATTTGTTAAGACATAACTCACATATTTCCAGCATTTAAGGTTTTCCCCTTCACTGAAAATACCACAAATTTAAGAAACTACTCCTCCCTCTTCCTAAATATTGTGTGGCTCACTCCTAAACTAATTTGAACACTGTTTTTTTTTTTAAAAAAGGATATCTGGTCATTTTGTTCCAAAATAACCATTATTAAAAAGGGTTTCTTTTGTTCAAAATCAAAGACTTTAATCTCCAGTAAATAAAGAATAATATTTTTGCAGTAAATAAGGAGATCCATGAATAATCTATTATAGTGGTCAGATTGGTAGTCTTCAAAATATGTAAATGTGGGGTTCAGTTTTAAACCACAGCCCTCTTGAATTTTATCAGTCTAATCCTTTCCATTCAAAGCACACATAAAGGGCATAAGTACTGTACTATACAAAATTAGAATTAGAATTCTTTTATTGGCCAAGTGTGATTGGACACGCAAGGAATTTGTCTTGGTGCAAATGCTCTCTGTATACATAAAAGAAAAGATAGAATGTCCATATTTTGCAGAATATTTCTAATGGAGCTCCACATACCAAGTATATATAACAGGGACCTTCAAACTTGGCAACTTTAAGACTTGTGGACTTCAACTCCCACAATTCCTCAGCCAGCTGTGCTGGGAGTTGAAATCCACAAGTCTTAAAGTTGCCAAGTTTGGAGACCTCTGGTATAAGGAAGCCTAATGCATGGAGCAGGCAAGCTTCAATGAATCGACCTTTTTGGGTTTTTTAGCAAAACATCATAATCCACCAGCCAGAGCCTACGCTATATAAAGTTGTCTAATATTAAAGAATGAGGTACTTCTGATATTGACTTTTGCCAGCCAGCTGTCCAATGTAGCAGTACAACATATTCTGTAATGTCAACGCTCTTTCTGCAAACCTGCAGATCTCACGAAAAAACACTCTTTTACCAACAAAGCATTGGGATTCATTATACATTCAACAGGTGAAGTTATTAAATACTGATAGGCAAATGACAAGGAAAAGTAGAGATTCTCAAGAGCAGAGCATGATACCTAGTAAACACAGCCAAGCCGTGTTCATGATCACACTAACACCACTACCTTCATTCAATTTGTTATTAAATTTGTACGCTTCTCTCGTCTCCCTACCAAGCAATTCTACCCAGTGGTATCTTCTCCCAGTCTGTTTTTTGTTTTTTTTTTGCTCCAATTTCCTAATCCAGCATGTAACAAAGAAATTTTCTGAAGAAAACCCAACCAATTAGCAATCAGGCATGACCCTGCTTAGCTTCCCAAATCAAATGAAGTTAGCCATGTGCTACCACATGCTACTATAGCCCCTTTTCTTGGTTTTTTTTTCCAGGCTATAAAATTTCAAGATTTCCTGGTTAACTAATTTGCAAGGAACGGCTTATGTCAAGAGTCCAGAAATATCGCAGAGGAAGGATTTTTTTGATTTAAAATGTATTTTTTTTAAAATCAAATTTATTTTAATAAAATGCTTTTGGAGTAAAAATCTATCTAAAGATAGTGTTCTGTTTTAAGATAAATTAATAATTTAGTTTATTCAGCATGAAACGGAGCTTAGTTATGTAGCATGAGACTGTATATTTTGCAATATTTACATTTTTGGTAAACCCATTCAATGAATCCAAGCTCTGCAAGCTGAGATAACATGCACTGCATTGATGCATTCACACAATTTCACAGTATGATTTATGAGATAAATCATAAAAACAAAGCTGAGGAATATTCCTTTATCCCACTGTTTTGCAAATCTATGTACACTTCAAATTGTATGATTCAGCGAAGAGAAATCCATCTGTATCACCAGACTCTAAGGGTGAGGAGGAAGGGCAAGCAGTAAAAATGAAAGTGAAATCTTCTAAGCAGCTTATAAATATAATATTAAAGAGCACCTGTCATTTCAGATCCATCATGGCAGGGTCTTTTAGCGGGCATCCCCTCACCTGCTGCCTGCCACATCCCTCACCTTGTTGTGTCATTGCTGCATCAGCAGCTGTCCCATTAAAGTGACTGGGACTGTCGGTGAGTCAGAGAAGGAGCCACTGCGTGACAGAGATGATAGTTGCTCTTTAAAAATCACGATTTAAATCGAGTTGATTTAAATCAAGCCTTTTTACTAGTGATTTAAATAGTGATTTCTATCGACCTGATTTAAATCAAATCCACCCTGAGAGAAAGCAAGAATCGAACCCAAACCAAACCACCCTGATTTTGTGCCACACAATGTCTGGATGGCTTCTTCTCCATAAAGCATCTTGCCTTTTAAATACACTTTCAAATCACACTTGGCAGTGAAGCACAAAGTGAGGTTTTGTAGGAAAGTCAAGATCTCAGCTCTGTGACAGAGCCACAATTCTCAAGGAAGGCTTCTGAAAGCCAAATTGGACTCTCACACCATGACCATTAAATTGGCTGTCTGGATTCATGTTCAATGTCATTTAGGGATCATTTTGCACTCCCACTCCACACCATTGGTAGAAATTTCAAGCCACTTTCCAGTTGGGCTCCAGTTCTCATGAACAGGAAAATAAGTTTGGAAGGTGCAAATACATAATTGGAAAACTTTCCCCCCCCTTAAAGGGCTAATTGATTTCACAGGTGTTTAATTATCATTTGCTGTGAGATAATACCTTGTAGTGCCATAAAAAATGGATTTAATTTTCGAGTACTTGCAGAATCATTGCCAAAGCCAAGTTACAGCTAAAGCAAGATAATTATTCTATAAATCAAACCCACTGCCTCCTTTCTTTGAAATTTTTAATACTCGGCTATAATGATATCTGATGACCTTGCAACCAACATAAAAAGGATTTTTGTGCCAAGTGCTGAGACAGGCATGCGAGAATTTCTCTTTATCCAGTTCATTAGTGTTGGATTAGTCAACCATTGCTTGATGCAGACAACCCAAATATACCATGGTATGAGCAAAATGGTAGCATACATATAGCTGATGTTCTGAAGTTCCAAAGGAGACTACAGAGTCAAAGCAAATGAATTCTGAAGGCACAGGGAGAAAGAAGGTTAAAAGATTCCAAGATTCTACCTTCTCTTCAGAAAACAATTCCATGAAGACCAAAAATTACTCAGTGCGTTGGAATGTGATCAATATGAAATGTTGAGGAAGGGAATGAAGACAAAAAGTGTAAGGACAGGAAGAATAAAATGGAGTGACCTGGATGAGGGTACTTTGAGTAGCAAAACCAGGGGTGGGATGCTACTGGTTTTGCCCAGTTCTAAAGAACCAGTAGCTCTGAAGAGCAGCAGACACTGAACCGGTTCTGTGTTTGCTGCTGTTTGGCCCACCTACCCGCCCGGGATCTTACTTGTCCTTTATTTCCTGCTTTTTCAACCTCAGCTGCTTTGCGCGGCACAGCTGAGGTTGAAAAAGCAGGAAAAAAGAGGCTTTTCAAATGCTGCGCACCTGCGCGCAGCGTTTTTCAGCTGTCCGGGCGGCACAGCTTAAGGTTTTTTTACACGTGCGCACAAAGGCACAAAGCGCGCATGCACGCACAAAACGTAGTCACTGAACCGGTAGTAACACCAGTTGAATCCCACCCCTGAGCAAAACATAATAGGGAAATGTTTGCTCCCCATGGAGGAAGAGGAAGTGGAGGATGGGAGTAACTTTCTTAAGGCTGAGAGAGTAGCTGGCTCAAGGTCACTCAATTGCTCTGTGCCTAAGGTGGTCTACAACTCACAGCCTCCCAGATTCTAGCGTGGGCATCTTTAACCACCAGATTAAACTATTCTTATTGTTAGAAAATTCTCCCTAACTCAGGGGTGTCAAACACAATTCCATTGAGGGCCACATCAGGGATGTGTTTGAGGGGGGACGTGGCCAGCCCGACATCACTCGTGTCAGGGGTGCATGTTGTGGCCCAAGTGCTCTGCCAGCGAAAATGGGCTCCTGAACTCCTTTTTGGCTGGGACAGCCACCTTCAACCCTCTGCCAGCAAAAACAGAGCTTGGGAGTGCTGCCCACGGCCCTCGTGAGCTCTGTTTTTGTCTGCAATGGCCTCCTGCAACCCTCTGCCAGCAAAAACGGAGCTCAAGAGGGCCACAGGCAGCCTTCCCGAATTCTATTTTCGTTGGCAGAGGCACTGCGGGCTGGTCCTTCGCTGTTTCCAGGGTGGCCCCGTGGGCTAGATGTAAGCATCCCGTGGGCCGGATCCAGCCCCCGCGCATTCAGTTTGACACCCCTGCCCTAATTTAACTGGGATACTATTTTAAAAGTATGGGAGGAACCTAGATGGCAGAAGGATTATTTAGATCTACCTTGTATCCTTTAGATATAGTTGGCCTTCTACTTCCAAAAGTCTCAGCCCCCTGCTGTCTTGTTGGCAAGGATTCTAGGATTTTAACTCCATCATGTGTGAAGGATACCACACTGTGCATGGCGGCTGCAGGTAGTTGATTTTTATATTACCTAAGAATTGCCCCTCTGGCACCTTGCTTCATCAGGTAACTTTCATTAGAGAAGTATGGCATATTACTCTCCATGCCAGGAGATTTCATTTCCCCACCGATGGGGGCAAAGTTGGCATGGCAAAATAATCAAGGCCTATTCCTTTTGACTTAATGGCCAGCAAAGGCTGTAAAAAGTAACCCAATAAAAACCTCAATTATTATTATTTTCTTATGCAGTGAGAATCTTCATGCAATAACTTCAATTCTAGAAGTGGAACATCTTGAGGGTGCTTGTTTGGAAATGATTAATGCATATAACGATGGCAGCTTTCATAATCTTTGATCTGTGTTGCAAAAATCGAGGTGCCAACCGAGAAGAAATTAAAAATACTCTTGTGGAACGCCAGATTTTTGTAGCCCAGATCTGAAAGACCAATCTGTAAAAAAGGCAGATTAACAAAAGGAAGAAGGCAGCACAGTTCCTACACCTAAGATATAATGTCACTATGCAGATGGGAACTAACGAAGATATCTTAAATCACATGTACTGCCACTAATGGTTGCTGGGCTGATCACCATGCAAGTGCTGTGCTATATATAAAAATACTCTGATACAGAAGCCATTAAAGTCAGACTAGGTTCTATTAAGTGAAATATGCTTTAAAGATCTCCCAGGATTGGGTATCTACAGCAAAGAGGCAAACCCTACTTCATATAAATCAATGCAGTTCCTTGGCTGGACACATTGCAAATATGCCCAAGGCAGCAAAAAATTTTTCCCAAGGAAAGAGGTCCCAGAATATAAAACCTTTACTGTATCCAGAGAGGTTTCTTCCTTTATACCTGAAATAGGTAGGTTAAAGTCAATAGTTACACCAGTTTCCTGGTAGTAGAGGTATAGAATAGAATTCTCTATTGGCCAAGTGTGATTGGACACAAGGAATTTGTCCGTTGGTGCATATGCTCTCAGTGTACATAAAAGAAAAGATACATTCATCAAGAATGATAAGGTATAACACTTAATAATAGTCATGAGGTACAATAAGCAATTAAATCATACTAGGAAACAGTCAATAAAAATCGTTAGGATACAAGCAACAAGGTTACAGTCATAAGTGGGAGGAGATGGGTGAAAGGAAGGCTGGGCGGATTAGTAGTAATAGTAATGCAGACTTTGTAAATAGTTGTACAAGGTTGAGGGAAATATTTGTTTAGCAGAGTGATGGCATTCGGGAAAAAACTGTTCTTGTGTCTAGTTGTTCTGGTTGCAGTGCTCTATAACATCATTTATCTATGTATATATATACTGTAGTTTATCTATATTCCCTATATAGGGAAACACTAACAGAAAAAAATAAGGTGTCTTTCATTATCCATGATTACTAATTTGTCCATAAATAAATCCACATAAATGATTACTAATTTATCCATAAATCCCCATTAATAAATAGCAACATGATTAGAATTGCAAGTAATGGTAAATGAGATTATCTGGCCCTAGTTAATGGGAAGAGGATGCCATTGAATATTAAACTGGTGGAAACCTCGATATTTCCACTTACCCTGATTGCTAAATTTCAGAACAGTACATTATAAAATTTCTCACTCAAAGCTTTCTGTTTTGTCTCACTTGAATGTCCTTGTTGGCCCATCAAATATTTCCTATTCTTGATTCCATTCTGTTTGCTCACTTTGGAAAGACACTTTAGATATCTTCCCAAATCAAATCAATGCATTTTCATATGCTGTCTTGAATTTGCCAGGCAAGGAACAGCTGCTGGAGGCACCTGTACTCCTTATGCATGGGGGAGAAAATATGCCTGAAAGTCAGTTTAGGTTCTAGAACCAGAAATCAATCTTCCCAGAAAGTTTTGCATTGGAAGACAGGAAAATGCCCCCAATGAATTGGTACTCTATTCAAAGTTTGTAGTGGCACGCTTGTAGAAAAACAACTTTTGTTCTTCTCTTAGTCATTTAAACTAGTTTTGTTTATATTGAACCATCATGGAATATTCCTAGAATCTTGGAAGGATAAAAAAAATCAAAGAATACTTTACCCAAGTTGAGATACAGAGCCAACTGGATATAATATAATTATCTGGATATAATGATCCAGATAACAGCTCAGCCACATGTCAAGAAGAGATATAGTATACATTGGGGAAAAAAATACTTAGACAAAATTATCACAAAGTAACTGAATTAAATTACACATCATGCAATACTAACATTACTAGTTGAAAAAAAAACCCACAAGAGATTTGGAAATCAGCTAATGCTGACCAACTGAGTAAAATTCTGCACCATGCTAATTTTAATTCAGGTATGACACTACAAAACTTTCCTAAGATTGCTTCTTCCCAATCTGGTTTCATCCATACATGAAGGATAACATTTCTATCCATCTTCCAAGTAATGTCCAGATAGACACAAGCTGATACTAGTTATAGTTCAAGTCAATGGTGGGATTCAAATTTTTTTACTACCAGTTCTGTGGGCAGTGGCTTGGTGGGCGTGGCAGGGGAAGGATAGTGCAAAATCCCATTCCCTCCCATCCCACTAACCTGCTTTCCAGCTCTGTTCTCCTGTGCAGGGCAACAAAAGAAGACCCAGGTGATCAGCTGGGACTCTGGAAGCAGAGAATAGATGGGGACGGGAGGTAGTATTTGCCGGTTCTCCGAACTACTCAACATTTCTGCTACTAGTTCTCCAGAACTGGTCAGAACCCGCTGAATACCACCTCTGGTTCAAGTCATCTAGAGAGCGTAAGCTTTGAGGAAAACTATGGGGTAGAGAATCCAAAGTTAGCTAAATTAGATTTAGTTGCACATGGAAGTTTTCCCAGTCATTGTAAGTCTATTTTTTTATAGGCATAGGGGAAAGAAAGGGATTAGGAAATTTCACAGTCCTTGGGGAGAAAGTACAGGTAGTCTTCAACTTACAACGGTTCATTTACTGACCATTGAAAGTTACAACAGCACTGAAAAAAATGAGCTATGAACATTTTTCATACTTACAACCATTACACATCCCATAATCACACGATTAAAATTTAGATGCTTAGCAACTGACTCATGATGGTTGCAGTATTCTAGAGTCATGTGATCTCTCTTTTTGCAATCTTCTGGCTGTCAGGATTCCAGCATTTAACCCCATTTAAATCATGAGTCTCAAGCCAAACTTCCAAAAATTCAAAAGGATTTATTGGGAGTTAAAAGGTGCGGCATTGCCTGGGTGTAGCCGACTCTGAGACACATCATTCATTGTCACCCTTGACCCTGGTTTCCCCCCAACCCCTGGGTGTATCGTAATTCATATTCTCCAATGGGACACATTCATAGCCAAGAGTCATCAATCATGCTCTCCAGTTAGAATTTGGCAAAACAGAAACTTCAACCGCCTGGAAACTATCTATGAAAACATTTATGGAATGCAGTTTCGGTAGCAAGCTGTCGCACTGCCCTCCCTTCCTCTGTTGGCAACTCTAGAAGATCATAGGATTATTTTATGAGTTGACACTGACGTGCAAAGTCAATGGGGAAGCCAGATTCACTTAACAACCATGTCACTAAATTTAATAGCTTCAATGATTCACTTAACAACAGTGGCAAGAAAGATTGTAAAAAGGGGCAAAATTGATTGAACAAATTTTCGGCTGAATTATGGTTGTAACTCGAGGACCATCAGTATAAGAATTACAGGTATCAATTTCCCATTCATAGGGAAATTGGAACGTGATTGGATTGATGCTTTTTAGCTTCATCTCTCTTTTGAATATTTGGATCATTTAAATCAGTGGCCCCCAACCTTTTTTGTGCCACGGCCCGGTACCGGCATCACAAAATGATCCGTGGCCCGGTACCGGCATCAGCACGCATGGCAAGGCGAGCCGAGCGATCGGCCAGCCAGCCGTCCCCCGCTTCTCCCCGCCACCTTCAACTCCTCCTTTGTACCTTTGTCGATGGGCTTCGGGATGGCTTCGGGACGGTCGCTCGGCTTGCCTTGCCTTGGGTGCTGAAAGAATCCTCGCGCCGTAGTTTTGTTCGAAGCCGCCCCCCCTTCGATGAAACTAAGGTGCGAGGATTCCTTCAGGACCCAAACGCCGCTTTCCAACCGGAAAAGCTCACCGGAAGCACTTTCTCATCAAAACAAGATGGCGGCGCCCAGCAAACCGGCGGCCCGGTAGAAAATGTTCCATGGACCGGTACCGGTCTGGGGCCCGGTGGTTGGGGACCCCTGATTTAAATCACTTAACGGTTGGTGAGATGCTGAAATATGGATGTGAACTCCACCCTTCCTCCCCTATTGATTTCCTTCAGTACTAAAAGGTGCTTAGCACCTTGCAGGATCAAACATCTTTCCTTTTAGCATTCTTCTCTCTCTCTCTTTTTTTTTTATGCTGGGCAGCATATGCTAGAATGCGCTAAGTCCATTCGCAAGCTAATACATTATTTACACAAGTTATTCAAGCGTAGCAGCCAGGATATGAAACATTTATAAACAAAGGGTCCAGTTTTGTCATTTAAAAATAATTACGTTTCTTTAGCAGAAGCTAACAGATTCTGTTGGCCTAGAATCATTTATTACAACTGCATAGGCACGGAAGGACATTAGATCCGAGGAAGATTGCAGTAATATTCTCGCAAGTTCTTTGAGACAGGAAAGACAATTTGCTTTGGTGTGTGATCTATAAACATTCCATCAAGAAGATGCTGGAATTAACAACTGTCCAGATAGAAAGCCAAGGAGGAATTACAAAAACTTATCGGCCTCAGGAATGTATACGGGTAGTGCTCGACTTACAACTTTTCTTTCCACAGTTGTTAAGTGAATCACTACAGTTATTACATGGTTGTTTCATGCATCTGGCTTTTGCATTGACTTTGCTTATGAAAAGTGACCACAATGGATGAATGGTTGCAAAAGCTGATGGAGTTAGCAGAGATAGCTAAATAGAGTAGAGTAGAGTAGAGTAGAATTCTTTATTGGCCAAGTGTAATTGGACACACAAGGAATTTGTTTTGGTGCAAATGTTCTCAGTGTACATAAAAGAAAAGATACATTCGTCAAGAGTCAAGAATCATAAGGTACAACACTTAATAATAGTCATAGGGTACAATAAGCAATCAAATCATGGGAAACAATAAAAATCATTAAGATACAAGCAACAAGGTTACAGTCATAAGTGGGAGGAGATTGGTGAAAGCAAAGATGGGAGAATTAATACTAATAGTAATGCAGACTGCTTTGACTTAAGGAAAAAACAACAACTATTTTTGTTTCTACTTGGAAACCATTTCTGGACTTTGTGCTTGAGGTGGGAAAAAAAATGAAACTTTGATTTTGGGCTTTCCTGATGTTGGGCTCCATTGTGGTCATAAGTTGAGGACTACCTGTACTGTTTTACTTATGTTTATAATTGCTTTTATAGTGCTTGCTATGAAAGGAACAATTCAGCCTCCCCCCCCCCTTTTCCTCTTTGTTTTCTTTCCAGAAATCAGCTGCTTAGCTGAAAGGATCTGTGTCCTTCTTGCAAACAAGCTTAATGAGATAATTTTCTGTAGTTCTTTAGTTTTGCTTTGCAAAATGACAACAGAACACAGCAAATGGGAATAACAGTTTTTTTAAAAAAATTAAAAAAATAAAACAAGAGAGAGGAACAAGTCAAACTAAAAACAAGAATTGCATGCAACAGGTATGAGAATCTGTAGCTAGAGTTGCAAAACGTGAAGTAGAATAGGAATTCAATCGCAATGCTTTCCTCCTTAAGGAAGAGATTTTACTATATACAGACCTCTTCAGCAGTATTAAAATCCATATCCAACATTTCTTTTAAAAATAGCAGATTTGCTGATGTTCAGTTACTTGAGGGGTTTTTTTTGGTGACATCATTCATCAATCCCTCCACTGCAGACAATGGGTAATAGGTTTGCTATGACTTGAAGTGTCTACATTGTAAGTCATTGAAATCCATCTTCCCCAACTGGGCACTTTTTCAGTCTATGTTTTAACCATGCTGGAAATTCTGGGAGTTGTAGTCCCCAAACAAATTTAAATCATTATGTAGGGGTTATACAGCTTAAGCCAAGTTGCTTTTTCTCAACTTGGAAAACCCCATTGGCAACATCTTAATGAAGGGCTCCTTGATGTTCTCTCACCCCTTATCTTAACCTGGAGCTATTATCCTTTATCCGCGTTATCATGGCGATAACTCTGACTAATCTTGCAGGTTTCACATTATCAACCTATCCTAAGGTTTAGGAGAAACACTGAAGTATGTGAACTTTTCAAATATTAAATATGGTATTATTACATTTTATATTATATAATATTGTTCTCATTGAGAAACGGAAATCTCCCTGCCAAATTTTCGTTCGCCCGAAACTTTTCCCAAGGAAAATTCTCACAAAATTGTTTCCCCAGAATAACCAATTTCAGGGAAAATGACCACATGGGGGCAGTATAGGCTACTAAAAAGGCAGGCCAAAATGTCACTGTGTGTGGGCCTACAAAGATGTCCAGAAATTAGTTTTTACACAACCCACCATGTTCTACGCAAAGAGTCAGGGAAAACAGCAAGACAAACATTTCTCAAGGCCCATCACAGATTCTCGCTGGGCTTTGAGCCTTCACAGAAGTCAAACTTCACTTCCTCAACAAAAATTAGCTGGGTACCAAAAGGAAATGCTAAATGTCTAGCTAGTCCTTGAACTGAGGTATCTGTTGCTTTATATGATCTGCAAAGGGAAATGTCACACTAAAGTTCCTGTAGAGTAATTCTCCCCTGCCGTTGGCTGGCACGAAATGCTAAAAGGGGAAACAGGAAGGACATCATCAATTAACCTACATGCCGTGTTCTGATTTCAGGTGTTTCTGTCCCCTGTCAAAGCACAGCCAGAATCAATGATTATACTTGATGCCCATCAGTTGGTCCGAAATCAAAAATAAGAGCTAAGCCATAATTGTAAAGTCTTGGCTTCTATTAAGCCACAGGCACCTACTTAGGTCTATTCCATAGCCTGGTTTCATTAATTCCTTATTACTGTGAGAACAAGCAGAGGAATAAAGTTAATTTAAGCAAGAGAAAGGCAATTAGCTCTTACAATGCATTTAAATTGAAAATCATTTCTTCCCATCTTTGAACACAGTTTTTGTTCTCCAAATCTAAATCCCCCCTTTCCCCAATTCCTAAGCTGATATTAATCAAGTGATGTTTTTCTTTTGAAGGTGTTGAGAGTCACTAATGAATATGCAAATCCTTCATTTCGGGCAAGTGGATTTTTCCAGTCTCTTTGTTCTAATATTCGCTGGATATTGAACACATTTCACCCATTAGATTATATATTATTTGATTATATGATAGTGGCAACATATAATGGTTCAGAGCAGGGGTGTCAAACCTTGGCAACCTTAAGGCTTGCAGACTTCAACTCCCAGAATTCCACAGCCAGCATGGTTGACCAAGGAATTCTGGGAGATGAAGTCCACAGGCCTTAAAGTTGAACACTCCTGGTTTATAGAGAATGTGTCATTTAAGATTACTTTTCTACTACCTCGCAATGCTCCTGTGCTTCAAGGAATGGAAGTGGTCAATTAAACACATGTTCATCGACTGACCTCTGCTGTTATTATTTTCATAAGGATTGCGTGAAAAATTATTTTCTGTGTGGAACTAAAAAGGCAGATTAGTCATGGTTCTCCCACAACCCTTGGTCGCCTTTTTCCAGGGACAGCACAGAGGTCCAGCTATGTCCAATGGTGAGGCAATAATTCCGGAGTCTCACACCAGACAGCTGGATAAGCAGCAAAGAGCTTCCAGGCAAAGAAAAGAACAGTGAAAAAATGGTTAACTCGAAAAGGCAGGAGAGGACAAGGATTTGAACTTTGAGACCTGCATACAAATAAACATTTATTTATACTGCATTTCAAATAGCCCCTGCTATCTCTCTACATCTGACGGGTTTCCTGTGCGTCACTGTATGCATAATTTCTTGACATGTTGACTAACGATATGATTACTCATTCTGTGTTTAACCTTCCTGGGATTGATTGGGAATATAGAGTAGAGAGGCAGTGTATGGTAATACATATCCATGCCAAGCTTTAACCCAAACAGACTGACCAATCCATCTGGTCCTACATATTACATTTTAGCTTGTATCGATCAGATGCTTCTTGAACTCAGATATGATTTTGTTCACCATAGAAGAAGTTCCAATCCGTTAATCAATGGCATTTGGTTTGATAGACTGTGCCTCCAGCATTCCTAAGATGACCAGATAAAAGGGTAGTAGAGATTGCAATAGTGATAGTACTTAGACTTATATACTACTTCACAGTGCTTTACAGCCCTCTCTAAATGGTTTAGCTTCAGCATATTGCCCCCAATAATTTGGGTTCTTATTTTACAAACCTCAGAAAGGTGAAAGGCTGAGTCAACCTTGAGCCAGTCAGGATCATACCCCTGGCTGTGGACTGAGTTAGCCTGCAATACTGCATTTAATCACTGTGTCACCAAGGCTCCCCCATGACAGATCTGAAACAAGAAAAGAATCAAAACTGCTAGATGCACAAGCATCCAAGAATCATGTTTTGAATTCCTTGGAATATTTCCAACTCTTTGCTGTACTTTGAATCCAAGCTAGTAAAATTTTGGCTTGAAGCTGATCTTCACCTATGGCATGTCTTTTTTAAAAAAAAACCTGTTTGGATAACTTTGTATTGTTATCTGGAGTAAGGTGACTGAATGAGTCTAAAATATGACAGACTGTCTCAACCCAATGTCCATTCTCACACATTTTGAGAAAGCAAAAATGGAAATTGAGGCAATGTGCATTCAGTACTGATCATCAAAGAGATCTGAATATAACCTTTATCTGGAAGTCATTTCAGTCTTTCTGGTTAATTTCTGTATGCTTCATCAGATATACCTTTCTTGGGAGAGGCTTAATGTTCTACTATTAATGTTAATGAAAGACATAATAACATCCTAATGTGAAAATATATATGTCTAGGTCTGATGGAGGAAATTTAGACAATTCTGCATATATACCTATGCAGGCAATTTTAAATGGGTTGCCAAATTGTTTTAATAATCACCCTAGTCACCTTATACTAGGACATCTTCTTTCTAACAGATCTTTCAAGCATCTCTATAAAAATTGCTAAATTGTTTTCAATTATCTGTTTGTCTGTCTATCATCTATTAAATGTATTTGCTGCCCATTTCACTGTGGGGCTACATTGGGCAGCTTACAACAGTAAAATGGGGAAATGATAAAAAATGTAAACATTTCTCCATTATTAAAACAATAACAAAGGAATAAAGAGAAAAGGAAGTAAGAGCCCTGGTGGTGCAGTGGTTAGAATGCAGTATTGCAAGCAACTCTGCCCAAGCCTGGAGTTTGATCCTGATGGGTCTTAAGGTTAACTCAGCATTTCACCTTTCTAAGGCCAGTAAAACGAGGACCCAGATTATTGGGGGAAATATGCTGACTCTGTAAACCGCTTAGAGAGAGCTGTGGAGCATTGTGAAATAGAGCAAAGTGAAGCAGCATATAAGTCTACTGCTATGAAACAGTAAAAATAAACAATGGAAGTACAATAATATGAAAGCAAAAATATATTAAAATAAAGCTTGTGTTAAATATTATTTAGCTAAGTCCAACTGTTTGAAAATGTTACTTCCCCTTTCCACTGCTACCATTTACCGCTTTTTCAGTCCATTCTTTTCATTATGTGTAATGTACAATTGACAGCTCGTCCTTAGACTAGTGCTTAAGAGCTCCAATAAACAAATATTTCTAATTTTATGTCTTGGTGATGGCCTTGTTCACACTGATCTCTGATGATTAGTGTAAGGACCAAAATGTTAGCCTCGATGGACTGTTAATCTGATCTAGCATCACTGACATAAAAACATAAAAGTCACAATGACTTAAAATGACTCAAAATCTTTAGCCAACGTTTCCTTGGTGATGCAGTCTGGGCGGGATAGATAATCAGGGTCAAGACTGTTATTTCAGAAAACATGCAGGGAGTTCCAAAATGATGGGGTCTTTGAAACTCTCTGGGCTTGGTGGTTTCCTTGCAGACATTTCATTATCCAACTGAGTAATCATCAGGGATGATGCAACGATGATGTTACCTAGTTGGGTAACAAGACGTCTGCAAGAAAACCACCAAGTTCAGAGAGCACCAAGGACCCCACAGTTCAACTCTTGAGTTACCTATATTCTCTTCTGCTGAATTCCAAAGCTTTAGGATAGACCGGGGGACGGACGGACAGACGGACAGACTCAGAAGACAAGCAATTTCCATGCTGCTGTTGAGAGTTTCCACTTGAATAATATTTTATTCACTTTAAACATTCCATTCCATTCCATTCAATTCTCAGATGGAGAAAACTTCAAGACTTACTTTGGCTAATGCTTACTACATGGGTAGTGTTCTATCTCAGTTCAATAGAAGTTCTACCTAAACAGGCCAAATTGAAAACTACACAATCCAAGAAATAAAAGTACAAAATAAAAGTTTAAAAAATATACTTCATTCATTCTTTTATTCTTTTTATTTATTTTTTATTCACATTTAGTTATTCTGCTACCCTGTTTGTATTTTGTAATCTTCTCAAATGAATAATAAAATTTGGGAGGGAAAAATGAACAAATTAATATGCCACAGTGATACTGTAATTTTCTCCTGTTGTTGAAAACAAGATTTTTTGTTTCCAGAAATTTATGCATCCACGCCTGGCTGGTTTTTAAAAAAACAAAAAAGCCCCCTCCCACAATTTTTGGAATAGCTTACAAAACATCTGCTTCTTTCCTGTCCCCAAGAGATGTATAAAATCTAATTAACCAATTAATTTGCAAATAAATTCTAATTTATACAAGGCAGTTTTTCTTAGTGTTCAAATTATCTGACAGTAAGCCACATAAAGTACTAGAGAATAGAACTTCATTGAAACACCAAAGAATTACTCAAATGGAATAGAAATTTACATTTGTACTACAGTTAACTCAGACATTTCCTCATTAGAGGTAAAGCAGTTTCTATTTGCCTCTTGCTAATTTGTTTTTGAATATTTACTATAAACTGGTGGCTTATTTGTTTGTTAACAAAGCAGTCACATGTGTAGGATACTATGAAAACAAAAAGAAAGTTGTATTCTCAACTTAATTCTATAATATTTTAAAATCATGTGATGTAATGTATTATAATGAATTGGGGCTAATATGAATTGGTAAATGAGTATGCGCATACATTACAAATGGTGCACAAGAACGAATGTGAAATGAATCTCATGCACTGTTCAATCAATATGGTTAGTGATCAATTCCTGCCAGTCAGTGATCAAGTTCCCACAGTGTGTGCAAAACTATGATTTGTTCTTGCACTGTTTACTGAATAACCCAACCAAGGATGAATTCACATAGTCCTCTAACAGGGTAGATCCTTTTTTCTTTACATGGATCAGTATACTGCAATCTTCAACTCTGAAGAAGCATATTGGATGAGAAGCAAAACGTCTTCAAAGAAAAACCAGAAAATCCAGTTGTATCTTGAAAAAGCACCTTTGGCAACTCTGAAGATGCTCAAAGATGGCTCTGTAATTTACTACAAAGCAAAAATGGGAGTTTTCTGATAGAAGCAAAGAAAGTTCAACATTCTACAATGTGTGTGTGTGTGTGTGAATTGAGGCTGATCATCGCTGTAATATCACTATTCGTCATTATAATATGAATTAGTATTTCAGAAGTGAATTGTACTACTTTGTGATAAATATTTATCAGAATTCTGACGTCCAAACTATGGGCAGTGAATTGATTTTAGAATATCCATACAGTAGTTTCACATTCTTATCAATAAAATATAGGGAATTCAGTAATAAAAATAAGAAGTAGAGAAAGATATTCCATCAATATAATATTTATTAAAGCACTAAATCACAGGAAAGCAGATTAAAATCCCAGAGTTAGTTAATGAATCATCCCATTACAGTAAAAATTATTTGTTATTAAAAGTTCTCATAGGTTATTGTGCGGAAGGAGAGAAGGGTCTTACAACTTAAAACATTTTTTAAATATGCTTGTTCATCTAAGCGCAACACATAAAACTTAGTATTTATTTTATATTAATAACTTGAGCAAAGATACATTGCTAAATGGCTTTTAGAGAGATAGTATTATATATCTATGTCTATATGTTTTCTAGTTTTATGCTGAAGCACTCTTGCTAAGCCTTATGAAGGTCAACTCTGTATAAAACGCCCTAATTTCCTACTTGCTCAAGATTACAAAGTTTGGTTGAGGTCAGGTTTGGGTTATTCATCTGGCTGTCTTTTCCTTCATTTGTATCATACCAGAGTTAATTAATCAAGGATGGATCATAAATCACTTCTTCTGCCATCATGACTTCCAACAGTCCTTAAAACAAATGGCCGTAAGTCAAGCACTACCAGTATATTACTATAACACAAATTTGCTATTTTTAAAGATTGCAATAACTGTTTTGAGCTTAATTGGCTTTCTAATGCAATATAAATATATCTTTTATTTTATTCATTTTTTCTGAGAACGGCTCTGTAAGTTTCACCAGTATCTCCAACAGATGTATAGGATCAAAGGCTAAGAAGTCCTGGTTTCAGTCAATGGTATAGTCCTGTGCAGGGGTGAGATTCAAATTTTTTAACAACCGGTTCTGTGGGCATGGCTTAGGTGGTGGGCGTGGCTTGGTGGTCATGTTATTGGTTGGGCATGGCCAACTCACATCGAGACACGCATCTCCTCGCCTGGCCTCTCAAGACCGTGGGGATTCTGCAACAGTTGTAAGTGTGAAAAATGGTCATAAGTCACTTTTTTCAGTGCCATTGTAACTTTGAATGGTCACTCCACACAAGCAAAGTACCAGCAAAGGAGGGGAAAAAACTCCAGAGACATTCCTGAGACAGGAAGTCTAGTCCTGCCAAGAATGTAATAAGGGTTAATGGAGAGGCAGTTTCTGTAAGCAACTCCAGAATATTTCCTTCCTGCCTTCCTTACAGGATTAGGCCAGTAATTTCTTCTAATACCTGGTTCTCCGAACTGCTTAGAATGTTAACAACCAGTTATAGCGAATAGGTGAGAACCTGCAGAATCCCACCCCTGGTCCTGTGATGGCAAACCTATGGCATCCGTGCCAGAAGTGGCATGCAGAATCACTTCTGCCAGCGAGAAGTCGCCTGGAAGAGCTCCACTGCACATGCGTGCACGCCCCTGCCAGCCAGCTGATTGTCAGGTATCTGATTGTGATGGAGACGCGCACACATGATGTTACCTAGTTTGGTTAATGAACCATCTTCAAGAAAACAACCAAGTTTGTACTCTGTGTTGGTCATTTCGCAGAGAAGCCAACGGAGTCCTAGCCAGAGGGGGGGGGGGGGGGGGGGGGGGGGGGGGGGGGGGGGGGGGGGGGGGGGGGGGGGGGGGGGGGGGGGGGGGGGGGGGGGGGGGGGGGGGGGGGGGGGGGGGGGGGGGGGGGGGGGGGGGGGGTGGGGGGGGGGGGGGGGGGGGGGGGGGGGGGGGGGGGTGGGTTTGTGGGGGGGGTTTTTGTGGGGGGGGGGTGGGGGGGGGTGGGGGGGGGGGGGGGGGGTTGGGTTGTTTTGGTTTGGTTTTTTTTTTTTTTGTTTTTGGTGTGTGGTTTTTTGCATGGTTATGCCATTGGCAGAAGAATGACCGTGCATTTCAGGATAGACAAGGAAAGGATAGACAGAACCTAGAACAAATTCAAGTCTCCATTACCATTTAGATTATGTATTAGGGTACTGTCTAGAACGGGGTGTCAAACTCAAGGCCCGTGGGCCAGATCCGGGCCAGCCTAGAAATAACGGACTGGCCCACGGTGCCTCTGCCAGCCAAAACGGGCTGCCATTGGGGGGGGGGGCAAGGCTCCCCCATGGCCTGTTTTGGCCGGCAGAACGCTGCAGGAGACGTCCGTCCCATCTCCCCACCCCTTCAGCCGGCCCACAGAGAACTACAATGCTGATCCAGCCCTCGAAGAAAACCAGTTTGACACTCCTGATTTAGAGTCATAGACAGCTTTACAAATTTGGCAAAATTAATAAATGGATAAATCATGAAGATCACAACATTACTCTTCAGCAATCAAGTCCTGGAAGACTGGCACAACCTCGGAAGATTGAAAAAGAGCAAAGGGTGTCTATCTTCAAAAACAGAAAAGAGGAGAACTAACTAAAGGTTTGTCATCTGGACATCCCTACTAAGCAAGGCCTTCAAACAGAAAACCAAACAGCAGGTTTTTGAGCACCTGGATAGGCAGGTTACAATTAACATTTAAATGCCCCATGATAGTTTGAAAATGTAGAAAATTAAATCTACCTTTCCCAGCAGGTAATTAATTGCACAATAAAAGTCTAGAATATCCCTGTCAAAGAAAGTTATTTAATAGTGTATAAATTTATTTAAAGTAAAAGAACAATAACAAAAAGCCTCTTAAAATATATACGGGATGCACCAAATATCAGGCCTCAAGGATTTATCCCAGTATCTTTCATTAACACCTTTTCCAGAGAAAAGAAAGGAATATATTGAGAAATGCTCAAAGGTCATTTTCAGCATTTTAAGGAAAGACTGGGCAGCCACCTGTCTGAAATGGTACAGGGTCTCCTACTTGATTTGGGGGGTTGGACTAGAAGACCTCCAGAGTCCCTTCCAGCTCTATTCTGACTGAGTCATGTGCCAAATGAGTAAGGAAGGAAATGGCAACCAATTTGAACCCATTTAAGATCAGTTTAATAACAAACTTTCTACGAGGGTCTGACTTTTGTCGCATCCGGTATATCAAATTCCTAGATAACACAGGTAATCCTCAATAATGACCATAATGACTGGAACACTGTCCCAAAAAATGACATGGCCCTAAAGTGAAAAATCATTTGATTGCACAGTTCTGGTTGCAGTCATTAAGCAAATCGTGGGAAGTAAAAGCCCAAAGTTATGTGACCATGATTTGCGATTTCCTGCCGGCTTCCCTATTGTCACCCCAAGGTCAAAAATCATGACCACAAGATTGCTGGCTGCTGATGTAGTAACTGCATGCCATTTTCCAGAAAATCCTGCGGCTGTGGGGATGCTACGATGGCCACAACTTTGAGAACTAACTGTAAGTCTCCTTATTCAGCACTGCTGTAACTTCAAAGAAGCCGCTAGATGAGCAGTTGTGTTTACTGAGCAAACAACACTTCACAAAATTCAGGAAATATACAAATATCCAGACAGCAGTTTATAGTACATGAGGACAAGGCACTAAGAGTCAAGGGCAAATATTGTACTACTGTCTTAGCGATATTGACAGCTTGATTGCTAAGCAGCATGGCCATACAAACAATCTGCAAACAAGTGAAAGATCTGATGATGGGTGCAATTAATACCATATGCCACTGTCCATAAAGTGGACAGTGAAGTATTACATATAAGTCAGAATTGATTTTTGATTCTGAACATTAGCAGGTCCAGTATTCATATGGGAAGATTCCTGATAGGTAGCACATTGATCTTTTCCAATATGAAAAGTACCATGTGGGTCATATGAGATTAGATTAGATTAGATTAGATTAGATTAGATTAGATTAGATTAGATTAGATTAGAGTAGAGTAGAGTAGAGTAGAGTAGAGTAGAATAGAATAGAATCTTGGAGGTCTTCTAGTCCAGGGGTCCCCAACCACCGGTCTGCGGCCCGGTACCGGTCCGTGGAACAAGTCCTACCGGCCGCTGGCTTGCTGGGCGCTGCCATCTTGTTTTGATGAAAAGTGCTTCCGTGAGCTTTTCCGGGTAGAAAGCTCACCGGAAGCACTTTTCATCAAAACAAGATGGCGGGCATCTTCATCGATGAGCTTTTCCGGAGAAAGCCATTTCTACCCGGAAAAGCTCATCGAGTGCTGGCGCCGCCATCTTGTTTTGATGAAAAAGTGCTTCCGGTGAGCTCACCAGAAGCACTTTTTCCATCAAAACATGATGGCGGCGCCCAGCTGATGTCGGTACCGGGCCGCGCCATAAAAAAGGTTGGGGATACCGGGCCGCGGCGTAAAAAAGGTTGGGGATCACTGTTCTAGTCCATCCCCCTGCTCAAGCAGGAGAACCTATACTATTTCAGATAAGTGATTGTCTAGACTCTTCTTAAAAACATCCAGTGATGTAACGCTCACAATTTCTAGAGGCGTTTCCTCAGATAACAGATAATCAGAGTTGGAAGTGCCTTGTAGGTCATCTAGTCCAACCCCCCACCCAAGCAGGAGACCCTACACCATTTCTGACAGATGAGAGTCCAATCTCTTCTTGAAAGTCTCAAGTGATGGTGCTCCCACAACTTCCGAGGGCAACTTCTGTTCCACTGGTTGATTGTTCTCACTGTCAGAAAGTTTCTCCTTAATTCCAGGTTGCATCTCTCTTTGATTAGTTTCCAACCATTGTTTCTTGTCCTGCCCTCTTTTCTTTAGACTAGTCAAACCAAAATCCTGCAGCCATTCTTTCTATGTCTCCAGGCCTTTGATCAACTTAGTTGCTCTTCTCTGAACTTTTTCCAAAGTTTTAACATCTTTTTGGTATTATGGTGACCAAAATTGGTTGCAGTATTACAGATGTGGTCTGGAATACTATAAAAAATATCTGGGATTGTACCAGAGCTGAGTATAAAAAAAAGGTAAAGGAGTCCCTGTGGGTTTTACTCCACCAGTCTTTGCCGACTATAGGCGGCTGCGCCCATCTCTGTTTGAAAGCCACTTAAGCCAGCACTGTTCAAAGACAGTGAAGTCATGTGGCCAGCATGACATCATGGAGTGCTATTACCTTCCCACCAAAGTGGTACCTATTTATCTACTCCCATTTGCATGCTTTCAAACTGCCAGATTGGCAGGAGCTGGGGTGAGGATGGGAGCTCACCCCATCGCATGGCACTTGGGTCTCAAACCTGGGCTTGCTGGCTTTCCAGACAACAAGTCCAGCATCTTAACCACTGAGCCACCGCACCCCCTTAGAGTTGAGTGCGGCCCCTTATTAAATACTTTATTTGAAGAGCTTCCTTGCAACGCACCTCTTTATATAAATACAACTGGGTACTATGTAACAACTGGTCCCAAACTTTGGCCTTACAAAACTTAATTACTGCTGGAACATAATTAGAGCTTTCATTTTTAATGAGTAAGGGATATTCTATATCATGTTTACTAAATTCATATTTGGTTAACTTAGCAGCAAAAGCAGATAAAGCTAGTTCACATTTAACAAATATTCGAAGTTATGATAGTCTTGGAAAGGGTCTTTATGGTCCAAAATATCATCCTCCCCATAGTCATGTGACCACATTTGGGGCGTTTGCAACCTGCTCACATTTATGACTGGTTGAAAAGTAAAGATCTATGCCAGGGTTGTCAAACTCGCGGAGTCACATTGTTATCACGTGACATATCACGACTTTCTCCCCCTTTGCCAAAAAGGGGTAGGCGTGGCCAGCGCATGACACATCCGGCCCACGACCCATGAGTTTGGCACCCTTGATCTATGCAGTTACTGGCATTAAGAACCTGATACGTGACTTCTCCAAAATAATTCTGCCCAAATCTTTTTTTTCTAAATATACATCATCTAAGATATTTTCCACCAGTGTTTAATAATGACGCTCATATGTACAATATTCTAAAAACCAGATGAAGTAAAAAAACAAACTCATATGGTGTCATCCTTCTTGGATTGTGCACTTCAGTTGTACAAAAAAAAAAAAAAAGACATTATGGATATCAAAAAGACCGTAGCATCTCAAGGAAAATATTATTTTAGAACTAATTTTTAGCTCTTTAGTTTTCTGCATTCATAAACATTCTTGAAGTAAGGAACATTCTCAACTTCTTAATATGTTCACGACTGCCTGCAGTTTGAAAAGATATAATCCTAGGAAACTGATTCTACACACTTGAACTATCTGCTTGACCTGTACAGATTAACTCACTGTCACCCTATAATAAGCTTTCGGCATATAAAAACTATTTTCTAATTTATGTGCCTGCATATTAACAAAGAAATGATAACTTTTCTTGTCTTTAATGAAAGAACTCTTATTTCCATTTTGATTTTTTTTACTGTAATCCTGCAGCATTTTTTTCTCCTAACTTTGGTCAAAACGGTGGAAACAAGAAAAGGCTTTCTTTAAATTGGCATGAATAATACCGTATCTTAATCCTGAGAGGTTACAGTCAATTTAGGACCTAATGGAAGTCTGGAAAATGCAGATATTATATATTTTCAATATGGATTAACTAACGTTATTATTTAAACTTATTTAGAATTATATGCAGATATTATATATTTTCAATATGGATTAACTAATGTTATTATTTAAACTTATTTAGAATTGTATTTCCTAATTCTGGTGCAAGTTGATTTGACCACTGATTCTCTACCCCGAGCAAATGCCACAATTGAAAATTTGCAAATACCTCACAATTCCAGCATATCTTAGTAAATATAACTAACTTTGGCTTGAGTCATACTCTGAGAAATCTAACACGTACAATAAATAGTGTCACCTGCAAATTTTATTATGGCACGTGTAATATCAATATGTTGGGCAGAGCAAGAAGCTAGAAATCTCCCCTACTCGGGTTGGTAGAGCTTGTTGAGGGATCCCATTGGTCAAGGAACTCTGGAGCATCCTGCCCCTCGGGATGAGGTTCGCTCCCATCTCCCCAATCCTTCCTCAAGGATCCGAAGACCTGGCTAAACTTATTATTTGAGGGATCTACCTGCCTCAGAGTCTTGTTTGGTACGGGTATGTTACTTGGAACCCTGACATTGGCTCTGCCAGTTGGTCTGGAGTCCTAATAGGATGGTACATCAATGGAAGTGGCTATTGTATTAATTAGCTGACTTCACCTCTTACTGTCAAGATTGACCCGTTTTGCTTCTTTCAAACCTTAACGCTTTTCAACTTGCCAATGAACTGGGGGGGAGGGAAGGGTGAAATAGAATGCTGAGAATGTGTGTGTGGACCGTGAGAGCCTGGCAACCATCAAGGTCCCCGCTACAGGTGCTTGAGAAAGAGAAGGACAAAAGAACATCTATTACAAAAGAACATCTCATAATTGGACCATGTGATCACCCAGAGGTGGGGAGAAAGGGAAGCTATTGCGTGGGAAAACCAGAGCTGGTTTTGATTCTTCAGTACCAAAATGGTGTATCCAATAAAGTTTTACTTTTGGGAATTTAAAGTTCCCAAGAGTGTTTCCTTATTTTGGGTTCACTAGTCAGACAGTTGACATTCACCCAAAATCACAAAACTGCATCTCACTTATTTTGACTATGTCGTGCAAGGGAATTCACTGGAGAAAGCAATTATGTTGGGAAGAGTTAGCGGTAAAAGAAAACCAGGCCACGAAAGAACTCAGTGGCTGGACACCATCGAAGTGTCTGACACCAGCCAGAGCATAGAAAAACTCGAAGTAGTGCAAGATGAGAAGATGTGGAGACATCTGGACCATAGAATAGCCAAGAGTCAGACTCTATAACTGAATGGATAACATTATCATTGCCTCCCCCTTGCACTTCCTGCCCCCCCTCCACCCTTCTTTTTAAATTTCATACTATTGTTCTTCCATGGTTTATTTTTATTGTTTTATTCCTTTGATATTGTTACGTTTACATTATCATCTTTTTTTTTCTGTTTTATTATTGTAAGCTGCCCAAGAGTAGCCCGTGGCGAGATTAGGGGCAAGTAAATTTAATAAATAAATAAATAGAAACGTTTGGCTTCTTTTAGAAGGATGGTTACATGTATAACGTTTTACTGGGTGGGACAGACACACATGGGTCCATGAATCAAATGCAGTTGCTTTCCTGTGTCTCAGATGCCTATATGCCTTCAGTCCATGAGTTAAATTCTGAGTGTTATTCCACATATCAACTGGTGCATTCCAATGTTCAAATGTGCTTGACTACTCACTCCAGAATCTCCAGCCAACTGGCATTCCAGATGGAGACACAGGGTTTCAGGAAACAAAACATTTGCACTGAATAGACAGTCTGATCCCTCAAGGCAATAAAGTCTTATTATGCACCTTTTATTGCATTGAGGGATCAGACTGTCTACTCAGCAGGCGACCCTCATTAGGTGACCTTGGCTAAGCTCAGAATCCAAGCCGGGATGACCCCAGGATGACAGACTTCCTGGAAACTTCGGGACATTAGGATAGACTGGGAAAATTTAAAAATAAAAATCCAGAAGGCAGCAATGACAAACGTTTCCATAATGCTGCCAAGAAAATCGCAAATACGCAGCCACCACAAGTTGGTTTGGCCAGGAGGCATCTCTTATATTCTTAAATCCTTTCAGTATAAAAAAAACCTTTGCTTTGCCTGGTGGTGAAGCACGCTCGCCGTTTGAAAGAAATGTCTGCAGAGTACGTTTTAAAGCTGTTCCTTTAGAAGGTACTCCGTGACTATAATTTTACTGTTTGGGGGAGGGAAAGGAATGATACGTAGAATCATAGTAGCCTCTGTAAGGAAATAGCCATCTGTAGACAAATAGATTGAAGGGTTAGGTGCAAAGAGAATTCAGTGTTCATAAGAAAGCATGATACCCTGAGTGGGGTGAAGCTGATTTTTTTTTCCAGTGGGAACAAAAGACATTGCTGTGTGAGTCTTATTACCTGTGGGAGCCAAAAGCTCCCGAAAACTAAAACAGAGTCATTCAGTTCTTTTGACACAACCCTAGGGAGATTTCTTTTCTGCCCCATGAAAACAAAAACCCTTGGCAGAATTAGTCTATTCCTCCAAATTTCATTCAACCACATCGGATGGTTAAAAAAGCAAACTGGAATCCCCAAAACTAATTTCATTACACCAGAGGATCTTCCATCCCAGGAAAATTAACTTTTTCTTCTTCTTCTTCCGGAAGTAACGTTTTCTTATCTAACTCCATGTGGCAGTTTTAAATTAACGTGACACACACTAGACAGCATCATATTGATTTAGATATTAATAAACAGCCAACTGTATCCTGTCGTAGACTGGAAATAAAACTAGCATATTCAGACCTTCAAAAAGGTCTCTGATCAAATGGGTTCCTTCATTCATGACAGCTTAAGCTATTTTAAAAAAATACATTCCTTTTCACCTGCCTCAGTGTCAAGCACAGTAAATTGCCTTTGATGTATATCTGGGGCAGAATTCTCCTTTTTGTCTGCAAAATAAATGAGATAGCGGCTTTTATTGCAAAGGGCGGGGAAGGGAGAGATAGTAAATATAAGGGTTGGGATACCCTAGTCATAAAACACTGGAATTCCAGAGTAATATAATCTCATATCCTGAGGTTGAAAGCATCTTCTTTCTGTGGGAACATACATCAAATGCTTGATTATTATTATAGATAAAGTAATTAGAGGGACAACAGCAGACGATCTGAACTTTAAAGGGCAAATATGAATGCCATCAAATGACTATTATGACTCTGTTCTCCATTCTGTTTTTTTTTTTTAATCATTTAGGGCATCTTCTTTAGGCTTATATGTGTGGTTTTCTGTGCAATTATGCACATATCCAGACTAGGTAGTAGTACACTATTCTGTTACCTACCTAATATTTAAGACAGGTAGAAATGAGCACACTGATCAATTAATTTTCTTTTCCAGTCACCGATTTGCACTATGAAAAAAGGTGGCCGGTTCACATTTTATTCTAAATAGTGTTCTTTCTGTCCTAAATGGGGCAGAACGTGGCTGAAAGGAGCAAGGGCAGAAAGGGTATTAAAAAGTCCCCAATGGAATCCTTTTTAAGAACCCTGCTGGAGTTGGGCGCAACAAACATGTCTAAACTGGTGCATTAAAAAATTTTTTTCTTCCATTGTTCCTTGCTCCCAGCTGATTTTTAAGATCAGCACTCCAGTCATTGCCAAGTTAAAAAGCTACACGAATTGATGAGATCTTTACAAATATATTGCAAGCAACAGAAGGAGAAGCACTAAAAGTTCTGACCAAGTTATGCCAGCAAATCTGATGAAAGATATAATGGCCTACAGATTGAAAGAGATCGGCCTACATGCCATTATCAAAGAAAGGAGAGTTAACAGCATGAGAACTATTGTACGATATCCTTAACCTCACATATTAGCCAAATGATGTTTAGGATCATCCAGTACCGGTTAGAAATCTATATGGAAGGGAAATACTAGATGTTCATGTATATTTTGGAAAAGGTCAAGGACAAGAAATATCGGTAACTGATTATGTGCTTATGTGATTCTTACTGACCACACAGACAGATTTTCTCCATGGCAATCTATTTCAAATCGGGTCCTCCAGATATTTCAGCAGTAGTCTATATGATCGTGATTGTTCATTTTTGTTCTGACCAAGGCTTCCTGAGACCATAATTAAGCACATGCTTAGTTAAAACAACTCTTGTTTTATTTCAACGCTGGGAATTATGTTCATTCTCAGCCTGTAATGAGTCCCAAACAGTCCCTCAAGATAAGCATCCACCATTCTCTCCTTTGAATTGCTGCCAACAACTAAAGTGCCAAATGAACTATAAAAAACCAATCGAAGTACAAAGTCCACACAGAGCTTCAAGGATTAATCCAAACAGAGTGAACGACTTTGCTTCCTGCAAAGGTTTCTATACCTTTGCCTGTCCTTTATACCATATGGGAGGGGCAATCACCTCCAAGCCTTACTCCCGAGTTGCCCCTTTTGTCTCAGCTGCTCTTGCCTTCTAGCAGCTCTGTGCACACGCGCACTGGGAACAGGCTCCCCTTATTCCTCTGCCTTGCTGCTGCCAAACTCCGGAGGCTTCGGAGTCAGCACACCACTCCCAGATGGTCCTGGCCTCATCTCTGCATCGGACGCAGGACCCTTGTCCGAGTCCTCCCCAGACTGGTCCCCGTTCTTCCCCACAGTCTGATTCTGCTGCCGTCTGCACAGGCTATCGGCGAACCACAACAGTTTTAGACACATGCTCAGTGTCAGGTTTTCCTACAGAGTGATGGCCATTTCCACCACTTTGCTTGCTAAGAAGTACAAGTGTTTAATTTCCTTCTTCACCTCCAGAAATTGTGCCCGAATCCAAAACTGACCCTGTAGTTTCCACTTGCTTGTTATCTGTCTTTTTAACAACTAAAAGAACAGATCTTAGAATCACCCAGTGACATTGACACATGCCTAAGCAACTATATGCAGCAATCAAATAACCACTTATAACTTTCTTTTTTCTTTTTTATAAACTAAAGAGATTGAGGTCAGAAAATGTCACATCATGCACCATGCATTTCCAACCCTTTATTCATCTCTTTATCAGTTGTAAGGTATTACAGAATTTGGCTATCAAAGAGATTCTTGCTTTAAACCATGAATGCATTTAGAACATTTGGAAAAATGGGCTTGGAAATGTTACCAACTCTGGGAAGAAAAAGGATGTTTTTTAACAGTGAGACGAAGCCTGTCCACAGAAGTCTTGGCCAATCAGGAATCCATGTACAAATAACAACCACAACTGAACCTCAAATTTCCATTGTTCTGTGGACAACAACAAATGATCAGGAATCCAAGGAGGGTCTTTTTCTACCTATTTTTTTCAAGAAATATAGAACATTAAAATGAGTGTCTATCACTTAATTAAGTTCCTCTTTCTAAATTCAGCTTTTTTGTTGCTGTTCCATAGATTGGATTCTCTGCAAAGGCCCAATTTATTTTGATTTGTATTTCTGTCCTATTTTTTTTGATGCGTTTGACTTTCACTAAATGTACATTGTTAGAACTTACTTCACTTTTTATTTCATTTTCAGCATTGGCCCTTTGAACCTTCTAACTGTAACAACCATGGTACTGAAGGTACCCATTTGATAAGTGGACAACTCTATACAAGATCCTGGAACATCTTCATTGCCGTCTCCCATTAAATAAATGTGTTGGGCAACCTCTCTCCCCTAGATTTTAGATTTCTGTCTGTGAAATGGGACTATTACTGGACTTTCTCATTGGACTATGATAACAAGCAACATTAAAAATTCATGTTTAATTCGGTCAGTCCATCTGTGCAGCTCTTATATATGTGATTGTTTCCCAAAATGGAAATGCAACCAACATTTGAAGTATCTACCCAATGGCACATTAATGTTCCACATAAATCTGTTAAACCATTTATTAGCAGTAAAAAGTTTTGCTTATCTGGGTTTCTCCTAGTATAATCACCTACAGCCCTCATCTTTCACAGTACATCCAGAAGACATTAGGTTGAAGGTTATGTGATGGGACCAAATGAACAACCTCCTTCCCTCCCCCCAAATATATTTTATAACCTCATTTACAAGCCTAAAAGTGACAATTATATACCTAACGCTTCCTCACCTAACAGCTGTGTTTCCCAAAATATCATAATTTAATTACTCTCTCTATTTTAAACATTCCCCTGGTTTTTAATCCTCACAAATGTCACTTTTTCTTCCAGGCAGGTAGAAAAATGACAAATTGGAATAATTGGTGGCCAATTTGATAGAATAAGTATTTTTTTTTTTTTTTTGCTGATTGTATAACTACCATAATAACCAATTATCCAGGGAGGGCTGGGGGGGTGGGGGGAGAAGTGAGGAATTAGTGAGAGAAAAGATGGTCTGAAGAGTTTAAAGTTACAACTTCAGGGCAAAGAAAAGTGTTCTGATGTCAAATCAGTTGTCTTAAATGCTTGCTTCACATTATTGCAAAGCTACCACTAAGAGACAGTGAGGAAAAATAATTAGGTCCTAACCCGCTATTATGATTATGATGATTATGATTATCCCTTTTATTCATGAAACATGAAACTCAGTCAACTGAACATTTAAAAATGTATCACAAATTGGGCGTTGGTTCTTACCTGATACGCCTTCTCGGCGAGCCGCAAGGAGCATCCAGAGACTGGGATGTGCTTCCGAGTCCTCTTCTTGCAGGCTGAGCTTTAGATGAGGAAACGCTCCGCCCCTCACGTGACATCGCGGAGCGCCTCCCAGTTTTTGCGATAGCGAGAAGAGAGGTTATTGATTCTTTCTAATCTACTATTGGCTCCTTGGCTGAAGAAAAGCCCCCCCAGACGGAGAAATTAGGTGGGCTGGATGCTCCTTGCGGCTCGCCGAGAAGGGGCGATCAGGTAAGAACCAACGCCCATTCTCCCTCGAGCCGCTCGGAGCATCCAGAGACTGGGACATACCAAAGCTGGGCTGTCCCACGGGTGGGACTCCGTCTGGCCCGAAGGCCCCTCCGGATCACTGAGGACCCTCTGTAAGACCCGTCGGCCAAAAGAGGCCTCCGCTGAGGCGCACGTATCTATTTTATAATGTCTGATAAACGGGACGGAGAGGACCAGGTGGCTGCCCGACAAATGTCAGCGATGGGGGCTTGTGTGGCCCAGGCCGCCGAGGTGGCTGCACTTCTGGTGGAATGGGCGGTTATCCCACCCGGAGCGGGCAGAGAATGGGAAAGGTAGCACCTCGCAATAGTAGCCCTGATCCAGCGACTGATGGTGGAAAGGGAAACCTTAAGCCCCATTGACCTGGGTTGAAAGGATAGGAAGAGGGATTCCGACCTTCGCATGGATTGAGTGCGCTTAATATAAATACGCAAGGCCCTTCTAACATCTAGGGTGTGCCAGAGGACCTCCCTGCCCTGGAGGGCCTGGGGCAGAAATTTGGTAAAATCAGTTCCTGTGACCTATGGAAGGGAGAGTTAACTTTGGGTAGAAAGGTAGGGTCGGGACGAAGGACCACCCGGTCTGCGTGGAACACGACAGATCGCTCCTGACTGACAGAGCTGCTAATTCGAAACTCGACGAGCAGAAGTAATAGCTACTAGAAAAACTACCTTGAAGGTGAGAAACTGCAGGATGACTCCTCAAAGGCTCGAACGGGGACGTGTAAGAGAAACGAGGACCTTGTTGAGGTCCCATGTGGGAACCTGTGAACTGTAGGAGGGCACAGGTTGGTGGCGCCCTAAGGAAAGATCTAACCCTGGGGTGGTGAGAAAGGGAACCGTAGTTATCACAGGAGACCACGGTTGAGAGAGCAGAAACTTGCCGTCTCAGGGTGTTAGGTGCGAGCCCCTTGCGAAGACCCTCCTGAAGAAATTCCAGGATCTGTGCCACCGAGGGAGAGAGGGGATTAACCTGAGACCCGCTACACCACTTGCAGAACCCTTTCCAAGTGGCATCATAAATTCGTGTGGTGGAAGGGCGCCTGGCGGCCAAAATAGGGTCGATGACTTGAGTTGAAAGATTCTCAGAAGTCAGACGGATCCGCTCAACCTCCAGACGGCTAACTGGAGCCATTGAGGCTCCGGATGCAGAAGGGGCCCCTGAGAGAGGGAGACCTTGTCCGGGGGATCCTCCATGGGGGCGCTACTGATAAGATCCGGAGATCCGCAAACCACGGTCGCCTGGGCCAATAGGGAGCCACCAGGAGAAGTTCTGCCCTCTCCTGAATGAGTTTTTGAACTACTCTGGGAACTAACGGGAGCGGAGGGAAGGCATATAGGAGCCCTGGGGCCATGGGCAACGCAGAGCGTTGGATTCTCCGACCTGTGAGACGGATACCGGGAGAAGAACCGTGGAAGCTGAGTGTTGGTCGGGAAGCGAAGAGGTCCACCACCGGAAGGCCGAATATTCTGGACGCTTCCTCGAAAAGGGATGGATGGAGACGCCATTCCGCCTGGTCCACCGTGGCCCTGCTCAGCCAGTCCGCCTGAGTATTGTCTACTCCGGAGATGTGTTCGGCTTTTAAAGATAGGAGGTTGGATTCTGCCCAGCGGCAAAGGCGCCGGCTTCCCTCATTAGCTGGATGGACTGGGTGCCCCTTGCTTGTTGATATGGGCCTTGGCCGTGACGTTGTCCGTGAGCACGAGAACGTGATGATTGCGGATCTGAGGAAAGCTGCGCAGGGCCAGAAGGACGGCGTGAAGCTCTAGCCAATTGATGCTGCACCCTGCTCGGTCAGCGACCATTTGCCCTGTGCAGAGATCGAGTCGAGATGAGCGCCCAACCGGATAGGCTTGCGTCCGTAGTGACGGTGAGTCGTTGAGGTTCCGCGAATAGGTGGCCTCTGTTGATGGCGGGATTGGTCCACCAGAGAAGAGACGTGAGGACCTTTGGAGGGACCCTGACCTTGACCCTCGAGTTGCTTCTTCCGGATCGTTGGAACGGGAGCAGGAACCATTGGAGGGATCTGCTGTGTAGACGAGCCCAGGGAATAATGGAGATGCATGATACCATTTTGCCCAACAATTTAGAGAGGTCCAACAAGGCCACCCTCCTTGAACGCCTGATCTGATTGACCAGGGCTTGAATGCTAAGGAACCTCTCCGGAGAGAGGAAAACTCTCTGTGACACCGAATCAATTATGGCCCCCAAGTGGTTAATTCGAGTAGAAGGGGTAAGTTGGCTCTTTTGCCAATTGACTAGAAAACCGTGTGCCCGTAAGGCGGAGAGGGTGACCCTGGTATCCCTGACTGCCTGGGATTTGGACGGGAGAGAATAAGAATATCGTCCAAGTAGCAGTGGAGGCGGACGGAACGGTCCTGAGATGGGCCGCCAGGGCCGCCAGGACCTTGGTGAAGGTCCGGGGCCGAAGCCAGACCGAAGGGTAGGGCCACGTATTGATAATGAAGGTTATTATGGCAGAACCTGAGGAATTTGTAATGGGAGGGCCTGATTGGAATGTGGAGGTATGCCTCCGACAGATCTATGGAAGATAACCAGTCTCCCCGCCTGGTGCCTAAGAGAATTGATTGCAAGGTGTGCATCTTGAATCTACGCTGGATGAGGTGACGGTTGAGCCGTTTCAAGTCTAGGATGGCTCTCCAACCCCAGAGTGTTTGGGCACCACAAAGAGATGGGAGTAAAAACCCTTTCCCTTCTGGGCCGGAGGGACAGGTTGAATGGCCTGGATGTCAAGAAGATGATGGATGGCTGCATCCATTAGAGCCCGTTTGGAGGGATCCCTTGAGGAGGGGGATGGGATAAAACAATCAGGGGGCGGACCTGAACTCCAGGGCGAGACCAAACCTGATTGTGTCCCTAACCCATGCATCGGAGGTGGATATGTCCCATTGGGCGGCGAAATGGCTGAGGCGGCCGCCAATGGGGAGGGAGGAAGAGGATCTACCTTCTACGGTAGGGCCTTCCTCCCGATCCCCGGAATGGTCTCTTGTAGCCGCCACCGCGTCTGGTTCTGTCACCCGGGTCCGAGCGGTCCTGGGACCGGAAGGAAGGAGGTCTAGGGTATCTGGGCGGGAAGGGGGTTGGTAGAAGGGGCGGGGGAAGCTCCTCCGAAAGGGCTGGGGGCCCCTGGTCTCCGATCTTCGAAAAAGGGAGGGCAAATACTTTCTCTTACTGCGGCCCTCGACCAGCAGTGGTTCCAAAGCTGGGCCAAACAGTTTGTCTCCGTAATGGGAGCAGTGGCCAGCTTGACCTTATTCTTTACGTCCGCCTGCCAGTGTTTGAGCCATAGCATGCGGCGAGCCAAACGCAGCGACGTGATGGCTCTGGAAGAAAATTTTACCGACTGGTAAGTGGCGCCAGCCGAGAACTCGGCTGCAGCCACTAACTTCGCTATATCCTGGTGAGCTCTCAGATTGGAAGCAGGGATGTGGTCCTTGAGCTGACGTAGCCAGCGGATGGAAGACCTGGTGAAAATGAGGCGGCCGTAGCCGATTTAATGGCCCAGGCGTCAGATAGGTGGGCCCTACGCAGCGCCAGCTCCGCCCGCCTGTCCTCAGGCTTTAAGGCCTCTAGGGCCTCACTAGGGGTAGAGGAAGAAGCTAGACCCACAATGGGGTCATCAACCTCCGGGATATTCAGAAGGTTAGACAGAGCCGCATCGAGATTGAAGAATCTCTTGTCTTGGCTAGATGGAGCAGGAGGTGTCCCTGAGGAGGTAAGTTGCTTAGCAACCAGATCTACGAAGATGGGAGGGGATGGGATGACCTCGGCTTCCACCACTGGTTGGGTGAAAATGGAGTCTTCTGGGCCCTCTTGGACTGGGGGGTTCAGCAGGGGACTGGGGAAGAAGGCCAGATACATTCTTGGCCTTAAGGAGGAGGGACTTGAACATATGTGGTTTGAACAGCCCCCAAAGGTGGGTTGGTCGGGGGAAGGACCCTCGTCCTCCGACATCTCCCCTCCATGATGTCAGCCTCTAAGAGGGGTTCACTATAGCGGAGGATCCCATCCGGGAATCCTCTTCCTCCTCCCTGAAGTCCCCAAAGTCCCCTTCCTCCTCCATCTGGGCCCCAACCGGTGGAGGGCTATCCTCTGAGAGAGTACCTGATCAGTTGGGGGACCGGTTGTGGAAGGGATCTGAGTGATAACGAATCGTGTTCAGAGGCTCGCGGAGAGAAACCTGATCTGGACACGTGTTGTAGTGCCTCTGCTATGCCCTGGCGGATGGCTGATTCCATCCAAGCCTTGATGTGAGGTGGAACCTCGGAGGTAGAGGGTTCATCCTGGCGCAGACCAGCGGCTGTGGGTGTAAAGGTGGCTTCGGGGTCCTTCTGGTCGGAGGTCCGGGGTCGGAAGACCCTGAAGCGAACTGCGCCTAGGTAGGGAAGAAGGGTCTGAGGGGAGAGGTAGAGCAGAGGTAGAAGGGGTTGGAGGAGGAGGTATAGGCGTCTCCGAGCGGGACTCCCTTGAACGCCGGTCGAACTCTTTTTCTAACGCTTTGTGGCGCCTCAAGGCGCCACGTTGTGCGGCCTTGGAAGGTTCCTTGTCCTGTCTGGAGCCCTTAGGTTCCTTGTCCTGCCTGCGCAAGTAGTGGGACTTTGCTTTAGCCTTCAAAGAAGGACGTTTAGATGGATTGTCGTCTGCCATGATAGGTAACAATACTAGCAAAGGCGGTTGGCTCGCCCAGAATAGGCCTGAATGAGGCCGGGTGAAGGTGAAGCTGGCCCTCTCCCCCTTTTGGAATTTGTAGTGTACAGAGATAACAGTGAGGTATCTGAATAATATAGTATGTACAGGAAAAAATAGATACTCTATTTGTAATTCCTTTGATTTCTTTTTGTTTGTTCTTTTTATCTTATTCTCTTTTTTTTTTTTTTTTTTTTTTGTACGCAATATATATGCAGGTTATCCGTAAATGTCTAAATATCTATGAAAAAAATTATTACTGTACAAAAACAGAAATTATTATTATTTTGCAAATATATTCCCTTTATTCTCGAACAGTAGCAGTAACTGGTATCTCAGTACAGGCCGGATCAGTCAAATAAACGCCTGAGGCCTATGTAGAAGAGAGGCCTCTGGCAGCAGGCCTCCAGACAAGTGAAAACAAAACCGGAGGGGGCTGCAACTTCGCCCGAAACAGACTGCGGGAAGCCAACTAAGATAAAAGAGCGAGCCAGGTAGAAAGAAATGGGCAGCAAAGCTTTGACCCAAGACCTGGGGCTCTAAATCACCGCAGCTACAATCAGAAAAAAGGCGCCCGACCACGAGGCGGAGCAAAATGGCGACCGCGAGCTGAACTGGTCGGGGACGCCTGGACGGAAAGGAGGGCTTTGCCGGTCAGCTCGGCACGCCTAGGGCCTTAGAGGCAATAACCCTCCCGGTCGGCGCTTGGGGTGGGGGGAATCCAGCAGTAAATGAAAGTAAAACAACGCGTGCCACGAGGCAACGCGGAGGCAGCGAGGCGCGATCTGATAAGGACGGGGGTAGCGCTAAACGCGCTGCGAGCCCGCAGCTTCGTCTCAGGGACGAGGGAAAATTTTCCTTAAGTCCAGACCCTTGCGCAGGAGGAGAAAGAAGGCAAACCTTATCAGAAAGAGAAATAGGAAGGAATCTGCGATCAGCCAAGGAGCTCTCTAACACACAGCCTGACTCTTCGAGGCTGAGCAAAAGACTGGGGAGGCGCTCCGCGATGTCACGTGAGGGGCGGAGCGTTTCCTCATCTAAAGCTCAGCCTGCAAGAAGAGGACTCGGAAGCACATCCCAGTCTCTGGATGCTCCGAGCGGCTCGAGGAGAAACATCATTGACTGGCTCTGATGGTTGTTACGGGTTGCTGCCAGCATCCTAGGTATCAACCAAGTATTTTCTTAAGATGTACGATGTTCCGAGTAGCGCAGTTTTTTGCAGTTCCGCTGCTGTTATTGCAGGAAGCTGCAATTTCTTGATGTATTTTATAAAATTCTTGGACATGGTACCAAGTGCCCCAATGACAATGGGTGTCACTGTTACATGTTTCATCTGTAATCGCGTAGTTTCGATGGTCAGGTCGTGATATTTTGTGATTTTTTTCCAGCTTTTTTCCCTTTGACTCTGGCATCTCCTGGTACAGCGATATCAATGAATTGTGTTGTTGTTGTTGTTGTTGTTGTTGTTGTTGTTGTTGTTGTTGTTATTATTATTATTATTATTATTATTATTTATTATTTAGAGCCTCGGTGGCGCAGTGGTTAGAGTGCTATACTGCAGGTCACTTCTGCTGACTATCGGCTACCTGCAACTTGGCAGTTTAAATCCCCCCAGGCCAGTGGTGAAATGCTACTGGTTTGGACTGGTTCACCTGAACCGGTAGCAAAAATTGCTACCCTTTGGGCTGAACCGGTAGTAAAAAAAAGCTCCAATGATCAGCTGAGAGGAGAAAGAACAGAAAAGCTCAGGATTGACCCTCCCACCTGCCCCTGCACTTTTCTGTTCTTTATCCTCTCAGTTGATTGGTGCGGCAGAGCCTCAGCTGGTGTTTGGAATGCTGTGTGTGAGTGTGCTTTATGTGCACACGCGCGCGTGAAGTGCACGATCATTGAACCAGTAGAAACTGGTAGAATCCCACCACTGCACCAGGCTCAAGGTTAACTCAGCCTTCCATCCTTCCGAGGTGGGTCAAATAAGGACCCATATGCTGACTCTGTAAAACCACTTAGAGAAGGCTGTAAAGCACTACGAAACGGTATATAAGTCTAAGTGCTACTGCTATTATTATATTATTATTGTTGTTGTTATAATTTTGATAAGACTTCATTCTTACTGTGGAAAATTCTCACCACAGGAACTATTTTAGATTGTTTTATTTAAAGAAATCATAAAACCTACTACATGTATAGATAGTCCTCGGCTTACTACTATAATTGAAACCAGAGTTCTGGTCATAAGTCATCGCAGTCAAGTCATCATATGACCAGACCCAACTTTTCAATTCCTTTTTATGGTAGTTGTTAAGCAAAACTCATGATTATAAGTCCAAATCCATTCTCCCAAATGGGCATTTGAGGGCCACTTGTATACATTTCTTTCTTTTCTTTTCTTTTCTTCTTTAACCACAATGGACTTTGGATGCAGAGCCATGGTGACAAAGCCAAAAAATTTAAAGAAATGGGCAAAATTTGCGGACGTTCAAAACCAAGAACCTGTTCAGTCCTGGTTCTGATAAAGAGATCTTTCAAAGATTTTACCTGATAAAGATCATTCTATATGGACTCACTTCATTGCCTTCAGAATTAGGATTGCTTGCAAATAAATAAGAAACAAAATAAACAGACATTCCTGATAATTAACCATTTTTGTTAGAGAAACAAGTACAAACAGAGAAAATCAGTTCTAACACAGTTCAGAACTAAACCACCTTCAAAGTAATCCTCATGCCTGAATTTTCAAGAGATTAAAAAGAAAAGAAGTTCTACAAAGGTTTATGAATGAACAAATCTTGCTAAATGCAGGAGGACTCCAAAGGCAAACAAAGGTTCTAATTTTGACCCAAAGAGAAACCATTTTCATCCAAAGACCAGCAAAACTGCAATCCAAGAAGTAGCCAACTGTCAGGACTTCGGGAATTATAGTCTAATCATCTGGACAGTAGGCATCATTCTTGCAACAGCCAAAGCCACAGATCAATGCAACAGTTTCTGACACTTCCCACTTCAATGCCTGTTAAAATTATCTGCTACTTTTAACTCAGCTTCTACTGTCTGTGGACTCCGAGTCTTCTGCAGCAGTCCAATACTGGAATATTTTACACCATCCGTCAACAGTGAAGGTCAGAGTAGGACAATGGCACTGGACTATGTGGTTCCATCTAAGTTTCAACCAGCACCTCCCATTGCAACTTAAGCCATCCAGGACTTGTTGAAAAGAAGGACCATTTGTTCAAACTCTTATTTTTCTTTTCTCAACCTGCCTTAGCATCACGCAGTCATGATGGCTTCCCCCCACCTTGGCAAATCCTACATCTTTCAAATTCTACAACAGGTAGAGCAGATCTAACACATCTAGACAAGTGATAAGTTGGGGGAAAGCTTCTCTACAGCATTTGAGTATGCCAGGATGTTGGGCAGCATGCTTTTTTTTTTTTTTTTTTGGAAAGGGGAAGAAAATAATATTATTTAAAGCCACTATAGGAAAATAATTTGGCCTTCGGGGACGCTGTTATTTCATTTGAGCAGAAAATCCTGGGTGTAATGAAAGAGGTTTCATGTCAGTCTTCCCAGGTCTGAACAGATCAGGAGACAGACTTCACAAAATGACTAGAAGTATAATTTATATTTAGATAGGCTCCTGTTACAGAATCTGGCAAGCTTAACTGTGTTTTTCTTTCCCTCCCTCTTTTACATCAGATTATCAGGAAGACACCAGTCTAAATCTCTTCCTAAAGCTTTTTCCCTTTTGGGGACCCAATGCATGTTTTTTGTACATGTTGTAACAGTCTCTAAATAGATTCTCCAGTAGTAATCTCTGTGGCTTTCCACATTTCTGTTTTAATCTAACTTTATCTTTTTAAGAAATGGATGTTTTGTGGCGGTGCTAAATTCTGTGTTTGCCCATGTCCAACAGAAGAGACTTCTAATTTTCTTTCCACCAGGGAGTAGTGTCCACTATATTTTACATTCACATACTCAGAGAATCCTGAACTTTACAACTGAGAACAGAGCATGTGAGGTTCAAATTCTCACTTGTCCACAAATCTCACTTACAATCTCTATGCTTCAGAAGCCTCATTGCAACACTGAGGATTGTTGTGGCATCAAAAGAGAAAAAGGGAAAATACATTTTTTTTCAACAACTTTTTAAGATTTATGTTACACATGTAATGGATAAAAGAATAAGATGCAAATAAACAGCGATATATTTTGCCAGAAAAGTAGGTGCACAAAATGATTTGTTCTCCCACTTCATGGAAAGAAGCAAACTTAAATCACCATACAAAATTCTGATGGTCAAAACCCTGGAAATTTTTTTTTCTTGCATTCATATTTTTTTCTGCTTTCCTTCAGTGTCTTTGTTAGCATTTTCCCCTTAAAATTGCTTAGCAATTTGGAAATTGTTAGTAATAGAATAATATCAGAATCACAGATTTGGAAGGGACCTTGGACATCTTCTAGTCCAACCCCATGCTCAAGCAAGAAACCCTAAAGGCAGGAGAGGCAAATCTCGTGTCCTTCTCTAGCTAAGGACTGAGTAGAAACTGGAAGGAACTACCCAGAGTGGGAGGAGTTAGACTACTAAGCCTTTGCACAGACTCAGTCCTAAGCAGCTAAAGAAGAGTACTCCCCATCCTGACCTGTCGCAGCCTTATAAGGGAGAACCTCCATTGTTGGAGTATCCATAATTTCTGAAGGCAAGTTATTCCACTGATTAATTGTTCTAACTGTCAGGAAAATTTCTCCTTAGTTCTAGGTTGCTTCTCTCCTTGATTAGTTTCTGTCGATTGCTTCTTGCCCTGCCTTCAGGTGCTTTGGAGAATAGATTGACCTTCTCTTCTTTGTGGCAGCCCCTGAGATATTGGAAGACTGCTATACCATCGCCCTTGCCCCCTTTTTCATTAATCTAGACATACCCAATTCCTGGAACTGTTCTTCATATGTTTTAGCTTCCAGTTCCGTAATCATCTTTGTTGCTCTTCTCTGTACTCTTTCTCAGAATCTCAACATCTTTCTTATATCGTGACAACCAAAACTGGATGTCCAAGTGTGGTCTTACCAAGGCATGCTAGTTATTACTAGAGTGTTTAGGAGGAGGAAAAGAGAAAGAATTTGTGGAATGCAGTAAAGGTTTAGTGAGTTCAATAACAACAAAAACCCCTCAAGAGGAAAGGATTCTCATTCAGCCTTTTTAAAACTTGTTCAGGATTTCCATGAGATTCAAGGATGGAGTCAAACATAACAAATTAGTCTTTCAGTTCCACAGATCTTCACAGTATCAAACCCATCATTACATTAAGAGACAAAACGGTGAAGGCATAATATTTATGTCCACATTTGTAGTTTTTGATCTGCCAAGAGCTAACAATAAATTACATTGAAGAAATCCCTTAAATTTCCCTTGGGGGAAGGGAAAGGGTGAGTTATATGTATGTGTGTGTCACACATCCAAAACAGTTCTTAAAAACTTTTTGAACGACCAATTTTTTTGCATGCACAACTCAGTCCAAGCAACTTTGCCCCATAAAAATGAAACCATAGTGCTTTTCATTACCTCCTTAATAGCATTTTGATTTTTTTTTCACAAAGCAACAAATTAAAACAGTCTGCCAGGGCAAGAATGGGGCTAGCCTTAGTAATTCAAAAGGTCTCCGTGTTTCTTAGCAACACACTGGGCAACAGACACAATTATTCAGTTGTTGCACCTCCCACCCACTCCCTAATCAGTTCATAGAGAGAGGATTCACTTTCTTCCATTCAGTAGGAAACTGACTTATAATTATCATGAGAGCTGGCAATGTGGAACTGTAATGCTATTAGTATCCAGGATATGTAAAAAGGTATTTGGTCAACATCATTTATTTTAATCCAAGGAAAACACAGAAAGAAAGGAAAGTCTTCCCAACCAGTGAAACTTCTTGTGGTTGACTTTGAGTAGAACTGGTTGGAGTTTTAGGTATGGCGTTTATTTACGCTAACTTCGTTTAACCCGGTGATTAATCTCCTTTCCTACATGTTGGTTGAAATCAGGTTTTAAAAGCGAAATTTTTACAATGGGGAGATAGTACTCAAAGGTTGGTTTGATTTGGGAGAGGGGAGAGAGACGAATTCTAAAAACGTTTAGGAGATGGGTCTTTCTTTTTAAAGGGTTAGGATTTCCTTTTCCCCAAGCACACTTTCCCACTGCTGATTCTGAAAACAATTACAAGAATGAAGGTTGTCTTTCTAGAATAAATGCCCTAAGTCACAACTATCATTCAGGTAGTCTTTAACTTATTATTAGTTGCTTAGCGATTGTTGAATATACTTATGACCCAGATTTGGAGTCGTTGTCCCCCACACAGTCATGTGACCATATTTTGGGTGTTTGGCAACCAGCCCACATTTGCACCTGTTTGCAATGTTTCACAGTCAAATAACAGTGTTTTTATGATGGTTTTGTCAAAAACCAGCATTTACTTCCAGTTTCTGGCTTTACTAGTCCATTGTGAATCATGGGTTTGTTTAACAACCATGCCATTTACTTACAACCCTTGCAAAAAAAGCTGTAAAATCAGGTCTGTAACACGACTGCACTAGCTTTATGACTGTCATGAGTTACAACCCTGACGATCAGGCTCCATTATGGTTGCAACTCAAGGACTACATGTATCAAGTCCTGTGGAGCTTATTGGATAGAGAGGGAAATACTGATCTACTTATATGACTGCCAACTGGAAATGTATACATAGTTTTTTTTAAATCATGTAAGGGAACAGTCAACCCCAAGAATCTGTATTTTAAGTTGCTCATTAATGATTTGAAATTACAATTGATGGGTCAAGCAGCTAGGTTTCCTTGAAACATCCAATTATTTACAGAGATAAAAGCAAAAGAGAACTAATAGGAGTGCCAGCAGATGAAGGGGTTATAAAACTCCTGGTCTAGGAGCTGGGAACCCATTTTACAGGATTTATTCAATAAAACGTGTGATGAAATAGCTAAGTAAATGTAAAGTGATTCATGGTGGGCCCAGTCAGTTCGTTAGTAGTGGTGAACACAGAGTAGACCACTTGATGGATCTTTCTTGACCTGAGTTTGAAAGTCACATTAATTTTAAGGGGAGATACCAGAGGTGCTATTCAGCAGGTTCTGACCAGTTCTGGAAAACCGGTAGCAGAAATTTTGAATAGTTCGGAGAACCGGCAAATACCACCTCTGACTGGCTCCGCCCCCATCTATTCTCTGCCTCCTGAGTCCCAGCTGATTGGCTGGGTCTTCTGTGGTTGCCCTGCACAGGAGAACGGAGCTGGAAAGCAGGTTAGTGGGGTGGGGAGGGAATGGGATTTTGCAGCATCCTTCCCCTGCCATGCCCACCAAGCCACACCCACCAAACCATGCCCACAGAACCGGTAGTAAAAAAATCTGAACCCCACCACTGGAATAGTTTCATGATAGTTTCATCTATGTTGGGGAAACATTAGAAATGGAGCATTTATTTGATTCTTTTGCTGTCTATCTCACTATCCAAAGTGACTCTGTCTGTCCCACTGTCACAATCCCTCAGTATAAAACTAGATTGCAGCCAGTTCCAGAAGGCTGTCGTAATTCTTTCGTTCCATCTATAAAAATAGAAGTGATGCAGAAATCAGTAATCACTATTATTATGGAGTTAAGAGTACTTCCTTTTGTAATGAAAGGGTGTAAATCTGGACCTTTTTATGTTAAAGGTCAAAAACAGTTAAGTAAGATATGGTTAAGAATTTGATAAAATTATTTGAAGCAGGACAAGCAAAAAGAGAATGTTTTCTTACGACTACAGTGGAACCGATAAATAATTTAGGTTAATTTATGGCATTTAAGCCAAGGAAGCCTGAAAATTTAAATTATTTTTTTTAAAAAGGTTTTAATAAAAGTATAGGCTGTCAATCATTACCAATCATAAATACTGCCCTGTATAATTAGGCAGCATGCTTCCAAATAGTAGTTGCTAAGGAACAAGGATACACAGGGATACTGGTCTCATGGCTTGTTAAATTATCATGGATATTTGCTTGGCTATCCTAAGACAGTGATGGCTAACCTTTTCGGTACCAAGTGCCCAAAGCGCACATGCGCACCCCCAAAATGCAATGCACGCATGTCCCCAGCGTATGCATCCCCCCATACATGCGCCCTGCCCCACACATGTGTGTGCATCTCCTGCACATGCTTGCATCCCTGTGCATGCATGTGTGTCCCCATGCATGTGCCCCACCCCACGTATGCACATGCTTCCCTGTGCACGCACCCCACTCCTTGCACATGCATCCGTGTCCCCCATGCACACGCCCTGCCCCCCACGTAGCAGAAACCCCAAGACCAGCTGGCCGGTGGGAAGCGTGCACGCACATACGCAGCAGAGTTGAGCTGGGGCAATGGCTCACTTGCCCACAGAGAGGGCTCTGTGTGCCACCTCGGGCACGTGTGCCATAGATTCGCCATCACTGCCCTAAGATATACAACATTGGTCCTGTTGAGACAGGCTAGTTCTTATACTCCTTAAAAAAATTATACTGTACAACTTCAGTCACGAATTACATCATTTCAGTCCAAAATTTCTCCACCTTGGTGAATATTCAATTATCAATTCCACAGATGTGATGAATGCATGTTCAAGGTTCTACACTTGGTGACCTGATCTTCTAGCATTCTTTCACTGGATTTATTCATCACCCCAATAAAACCATAACACAAGCAATGACGGAATGGCTCCACAATCACACAAGGAAACCTCTGCCTAATTTTTACTTTCTAACTAGTCTATGCATGTGAAACAACTTGTTAGGAATCTGTCCGCCAATTATTTGGGTTGGCAATATATAAACCAATAATGTATGTATGTAGCTTTAAGACAAAGTTACTGTATTGATTTGTACTATGTTCCAATTGGTTGATTGTGTTGCGAATTGCCATAAGAGGGAGCTAGAGATCATGGCTTGTTCTCTCTGAAATTATGTCTCTCTGAAATTATGTCTCTCTGACATTCTGTTGCTATCTAAGGTTCTGTTGTACTTATGCTTTGATATCTTTGTTTACTGTAAATGGCAAAGGCAACTGGTAAGAAGACTTTGTAATTGGATATTCTTTGGACTGTAAAAAGTATATGACCTGGACCGTTTATTGGTCTGTGCTATTTCTTTAAGTAAACTTTAACTCAATTTAGTGTATCTGTGTGTGGCTGAATAATTGTTCATAACTACTCTCATAAACGTTTCCATATGCATATCCTTGTTACTCAAGGGTTATTCTGTACATATCATAACACAACTCAAAGCATGTATTTATTATGCCAATAGATTTGAGGGGGGTGGGGAGAAAGCTAGACCCCAAAAGGATAAGGTGAACAAAGATGTAACTGATGAGATAGATAATCAACACAGGATAACAACATGTAATTGGTGATTTAACCTTTAAATCAGGTTGGGATGGGGTGGAGAAGCTCTAATGTTGCAGAGGGAAGTAAAAAAGCACACCTTCAATGCCTTCACTGTATCACATACAATTGTAATAACGGAATGGGCTTGGTTTATTACACCCCCAAACAATCATGCATATAAAGCCACACGTTGTGCAAAGACATCTGATGATACAGTGCAGAAAAAGGGCAAAGGAGTTCATGTCTCTTTTCCTCCAAATAAAATCCAACTGTGCAACCCATGTCAGGTTGGGTTTCATTCAATTTGGCATTCTAATTTCCAATAGACAGATGTGCAAGAACTGCAGCTGCCTTCCTGCTAATGAACCAAGATATTTTACAGATATTATGAGCAAAGAGCAGACAAGAAGAGCCTCAGGGGGATAAGATATGTACAAGTCAGCAGTTCCAGAAAGACTGGATCCCAACAATTCTGTCCACAATTAACAGCCTTCTGTCTCATCTCATAAACCTTTTGGACCGAGACCCTTCGATTTTCTTGATTCGCTAGGATCATGGCCAATCCAGAGCCATAGGGAAATAGCCAGTTGCAAATAACAAGATAACTCTCTTAACTAAAGCAGCTGTTGAGTGGATTTCTTTCCTGTCCCACTTATCAGCATAATTAAGCAGAGCAGCAGGAAGTACTGCTCTGTATAATGACAAGTTCCTTAAGAGACAATGATCCATCTGTAATATCAGTCAATGGGCAACTCTATCACAGCTTCAGCACCTCACTAGTTAGCATTCAAATTTACCTTCTACATTTGAATTAACCTTCCTTAACCAACATTTACTCTCTCTGGCAGATGTATAGAGCATTTTTCTGGCTGTTCCCTCTTCCTATGTAAGAGAAATTGCTTTCTTCATTTTTTTTTCTCCTCATGAACTCAGCCTACGCCATTCCCTAAAGAAGTCAGATTTATACAGAAAAAGAAGGAAGAGGTGACACTTTAAACATTAATCATTTTCATTCACCAAAATACATCTTAGCTCATCCATACCACATTCATTTCAGATGAGGTTCAAATGAAGATTAAAAGACGGAAAAAGAGACTTGGCTAGATTCTCAGTAGGTTTCTACTTTCTTGAACAGAGATTAGTAATTTACTCCAGGCAGAGAACTAAATGTATGTTTCAACTCTCAAGTTTCTGTTCAGAAGTTTATTTTAAGTGTGGTTATATATTCCAAAATAATTTCTACTGGTTTCTTCCCCTGCAAGGATTGGAAATGTACATTGGTGTTGTTTCGTTTCATACTTATGCATAAGAATCTCTTGGAAAAACAAGAATGTAGTCCATGTTACTGGAAGTGAATAGTCTTTTGTTAAAAATAGCAATTATTTAATTACATCAAAATATCTATCATCAACTGAATTCAAATTTATCCTATAAATGGCCTAGCCATATAAATAAGTAAACTCAAAGTGGTTTACAATGTACAACTAGAAACCTAAGATAAATATCAAATTACAAAGAATATAACTTAAGACTCATGAAGAAAACTGTCAAATGCTTTCTTGAGATGTTTTGAGCAAACAGCCCCAAGAATATACTGTAATTTTGTGCTCAGTTGAACATCACGAAGATCATACAAATCACAAAATAAGACTCTCCATAAAAAAGACTCTAAGGTTCCAAAAAAACAAAAAATCTGGATTATTGTTGAGTAGAATGTACAATATTATAAAATACAACAGTATACATAATTTTCTACTAGCAAGAACAAGGAGGCAGTTCACAAAACAGTTAAGCATGCATTTCTCCCTGGTGTTAATTTCTTTCCTCCTGGCAATGGATTGATTATTTCTTAATTATTTTATATTATTTATTTATTCATTTATTTATTTATACAATTTACTGTGGTGTGGTGGCCTAGAGGTGGAGCTCTCACCTCACAATCAGGAGGCTGTGAGTTCGATCCTAGGTAGAGACAGATATTTCTCTCTCTGAGCACATTGAGAATATAACTCCACACTGGCTGAATATAACTCCACACTGGCGACAGGAAGGGCATCCAGCCAGTAAACACTCAGCTCCATTTAGCTGGCCAGACTCCACCTCGCAAAGGATTATGGGGTTGTTAAAAGAAGATGATTTATTTATCCAATTTACATAACCGCCCATCTTGCAAGCAAGTGACTGTGTGTTATACCAAAAAAGGATGCATTTATCACAAATACAATGTTCAAATGTTAAATTTAGGTCTGCAAATGAATTTATTGAAAAGTCAAACATACACTTAGTCCTCATTTAATCATCTCCTTTCTTCTCCTCCCCTCTCTCTCCTTCCCCTTTTCCTTCACTTCCCCCCTCCCTCCCTTCCAACTTAAATCAATAGGCAAGGCAAGCCTAATGCATACAAGACAGTTTCTGGAAGATTTTCTGTCTCCCTAAAACAAATTACACTCAACAAATGCGATCAATGATAATTAACTCAAGATCCAAAAATTGATGATTTCTCTTCCTCAGTGCAGACTAGATCAAGCTCCTTGGTGTTATGTGAATAAGAAATATAACTACACAATTTCATTGTACTTTAATTTTAGTAGGTACTAGGGAAAAATATTTAAAAAGGCACATGCGCCAGTTATTGGTGTGCACTATTTATCTCTTCAAATATTTGCTATTGCTGCTGGTGGTCTTAATAATAATTTTGCAAAGTCCAAATTGGTTTGCTTCCTCTAATTAGTGAATCAACTCTTCTAACAGCGAGTAGAATAAGACACTTGAATCATGCTAAAGAATAGTGTTATTTACACAGCTCAGCAGGGTAGAGTTGGGTGTTCTTAAATGTTTTGGTTACAATTTTTAATTTAATGCATTAAAAAAAATGAAAACAACGTCTTATACTGTACACATTATCAGCTAGAAATAGCACAGATAGAAGATAGTCACATAAAGAGAAAAATCAGTGCAAAATCCTTGGGAAAAATGTTTCTTATCTAGTGTTTCTAGCACAGTGAAAAGGCTTCTTCCAATATTATGCTAGTTAGATATATTCAACTATAAATCCTGTTATTCTTACAATGGCTATGCTAGAGATGAGGAAAATTGCTTTAAAATGTGGAGAACAAAAGACTCTTGATCAATGTAGAACATCTTCCCTCATGCGTTGTCCTTTCAACAAATAGATCCAGAATGCCTTACGTCTTTGACAGCATCACTGATCTTCTCATATTGTTCTTCCCTGACTTGGGATAGTCCAGTTTAGCTTGGAAAACAAGTTACGGCATTTTCAACCAGAGTGGCCGTACCATGCTGGCCAAGCATTCTAGAAATTGTAGGTCCAATGTATTTGATTTTCAATACATCTGGATTGGAGACAGATAGCTGAGGGAAACCCATTACACCACCAAGGTTAGATAAAATTCCTTCAGAGTCTTACATGGCTTGGGGCAAAGTTATTTGACAGACTACTTCTCCCCAATTACATCTACCTGACCAACTAGAGCAGGAAGGCAGGGCATATGTCAGGTCCCAACTATCAAGGAAGTGCCTTTGATGGAACCAAGGAAAAGGGGCCTTCTCTGTGGTGGCTCCCTCCCTCCCTCCCATCATTCCCATCCCAGAGATAAGACTGGTCCAACTTTGTTGCTTTTCCACAAGGCCTTGAAGACATGATTTTGTCAGTGGACTTGGGAACCCCATTCAAAGCCAATTAAGTGGCTTGTTTTATTTTATTATCACCAACACCGATTGGGGGTTAAATTGTGAGTTTTTAATTATAGATTTTTAATGTTGCGTGCTGCCTGGAGTCACTGTGTGTGAGTTCTGTGGCTATATGAAATTAGATAGATAGATTCTCCAAAAAGAAGGCCAGGTCTTATTTTCTTTTGACCCCTGAAAAAAATGGCTAGGTCTTCTTTTTGGAGGGTTCTGATTACTGACTCACCTCGCGTGGGTCATCAACAGCCCCGCCCAGCAGGAGCCACTTTTTCTGCAGCCGCTTGCCGCCACTCACACACATTGCCTCGGTCTTCGTTTCGCCTTCAGGTGCCTTCTGGAAAGCCCTCTGCAGCCAATAATAGAGCTCTGCAAATGCCTTCTGCTATAGAGGGCTTTTCAGAAGGCATCTGAAGGCTGGGGTGATATGTGCAAGTGGCGGCAAGTAGCCGCAGAAGGCAGCAAGGCAGGTGTTGAGGTGTGCGAGGCCTGGTAAGTAAGGCAGCTCCACCCCATCCACACCCTAGCTTATTTTTTACCTGTGTGCCTCACCCCACCTCCTGTACTCTGGGGTGGGCGGGAACTTAATTAGGGCTAATTTTGTGGGTGGGGCTTAATTTGATCGCATGCGCTCAAAACCATGATAGGGCTTCTTTTCAAAGTGGGTCATCTTTTTGGAGAAACACGATAGGTAGGTCGGTAGGCAGGTAGGCAGGTATGTAGGTAGGTAGATAGATAGATAGATAGATAGATAGATAGATAGATAGATAGATAGATAGATAGATAGATAGATAGATAGATAGATAGATAGATAGATAGATAGATAGATAGATAGTCCAACTAATTTATCTAATCAGCAGCACCTTTATTGGAAAGGCCGGTTTACAGCTTTCAACACATGCAAGAATTGGAATGAAAAATGCTTCCGCCTTTTTCCTGCAAATAATACCTAGAGCAAGAGTATTATGCGATCACCATGATAAAGACAATCTTCTCAAAGCCAGACAAGGAAAGGTACTGTTTGTAGACTTAATTCTGCTTAGCACAGGGTTATTTTCAGTGAATAACAGCTTTCTAGGGCTAAAACATTTCTCTCTCCCTCCCTGTCCTCCACCATATATTACAGGGGGAAAACTATCTGTTTTCAGTTTCTTGCAGTTTCCAGGAATGCTGCTATCTTGAGTTTAATGGCAAAGCTCATGCAAACAGTCTTTTCAATCATAAAGAGTCTTATGGGGCTTTAGTGAGATTGATTATTGGCAGAATAACAGCAACAATAAAAAAAAAACCTTTCAGAAATCTTCAGAAAGTTAAATAGGCCTCTGGAGGGGAAAAAAATAAAAAAGCATAGCCAGAAATAAATTAAAAAACAACAACCATGGAAGCAAAAATATCTTTTTTTCTCCATAAGTGAAATCTTCCACGCAATTCTTGCACTGGTATTCAGAGCCACATCAGCACTGAAAGTGGTGACAACAGACCAGCTTTCACAATCTTCTTCTCTGGAAATCTGTTTAATATCCTTTTAGAGCAGGAGTGTCAAACTTGCGTCGTCACGGTATCATTACGTGACGTATTGGGACTTTTTTCCCCATTCACTATACTGGGCGGGGGCGAAGCCAGCACGTGACACATCTGGCCCCTGGGCCGCAAGTTTGACACCCCTATTTTAGAGCTTTCTAAATCATAAACTAGTTCTGAATCTTGAGGTAGCAATTCCAGAGTCTTTAAGCGTAGAACTCTGGATTTCAAGGCATGACCCATGATTCTAGCACAGAGTTGTCCAATCTTGGCAACTTTTAGACTTGTGGACTTCAACTCCTAGAATTTCTCGGCCAGCATTCGCTAGCTGAGGAATTCAGGAAGTTTAAGTCCACAAGTCTTAAAGTTGCCACATTTGAAGACCCCTATACTAGCATGACAGAAGAAGGAAAGCTTTCTTTTACAACATTCTGGGTACAAAATTCTGGGCTGAGAATGGCATTAGCGAGTGGAATGGAGGGTTGAGTGGGGACAAATTACTGAGGCCATAAATATGTGGAACTGATTTGAGGAGATGTTTGTGTAGTTCTTAAATGTGTCACATCTACTTTCATCTGCTTGAAAATGGTTGGGAACTGTTATCAATTTCAAGAAGCCATAGGAAAATGTTCTTCAAAGAACTACAAAAAAGAGAACTGGGATCACAGTTCTCACAGGCTACTCAAAGTTTTACAAACTTCTACCACAACTGTGCCCACCTCAACTTTTTATCAAATTCCAAAAATACCCTTTGTTCACAAAAGGATTCCAGTTTCTTGTTCATTCTGCTAGAGGCCAAGTCAATTCCTACTGATGATGTCAGAGAGAACAAAAAGCTACAAACTATTCACTTCTTTATTTCCAACTCTCAGCATTTGATGATTAGCAAAACCTTTTATTTCCCAGCTGGCTGCTTAACATTCTACCTTCAAAGTTTGGTGAGTGAATGGTTCCATTTATTTTATTTAAAGCAAGACAAAGATTAAATGGATTGGAGGAGCATGACCTGCACAAATCCAGAGCCTGGTTGCTGGACCCCAAAATAGGGCTATCAGATTGTGGACTGCAGAAATCCACTAAACAATCACTAGATGGCAGCAAAGAGTTTCTTTAAGCTCTCTGCTACCACCTAATGTCATCTGGAATATTGGTCCATATTGAGCAGCTCTACCATGGAAAATGTAAACCTGTAAATTCAGATGTAAATTCAAATGTGACAAAACAGAGAAAATACATTGTGTATAACTACATTTATTTAATGCATTTAATTAATGCAATTTTTACCACAATTTAAAAGAAATCATAGGTAGGCTTACAAGAACTAATTTACTCATGACATTTATACTACTAATATTCTATATAAGTCCCATAAATTATTTTTGAGAGTTCTCTTCCTACTGTGCCACTTAAAATGAATTGTGTCCTTTGGCCAAATAACAGGTTTTGCAAACTGTTTTGCACAGATTATTCCTTCCCCCTGTAGAAAGGGGGTACCCACCCCTCTCCTAGAAGAATGAAATATTCTAGGAAATATTACAAAGGCAGAATATTATATTTCCATGGATGAGAAAAGGAGAAACATGTTTTTAAAGACAAAGAAGCTCCCTGCGCCCGCTTCAGCTCCAGGGTGATGAGATTAAGACATGGCCCTCAGGACATGATAGGATTAGCCCTCTACCCATCTCACCACATGGCACCTGGGAAGATTACATCATCCAGCAAGATTCAACCAAGCTACCCCTGCATGGTCCCATGGGAGTCTGACAACCAATCGGGATACATTTCTTGCCACAGGAACAGGAAGCAAGTTCAAAGCCCAACAAAGGTTATAAATCTCTCTTCCTCTCTTACTCGTCTGCTCTTTTTTGCCCAGCACCTCAATGTGGTTCTGTCCACCATTAAAACCATCCTTCCAAGCAGTCACCATGTTCCCGGTGTGTTTCTTCTCACTTGGAACTGAACCCAGACGGACATTTCTTCCAACACCCCAAAGCTCACCCCCAATACTTGGTGCTATCAATTCTAATCATGTAAAAGCATTGGCAAAATTCAGGACTTCAGGTTACGTATGATAAAGTAATAAGATATTATTTCCCAACTTGTACCCATCGCAAGTAACAAGGATGGTTTTATCCGTTTAGCAGAAAAATGCACGTTCTCCCTGCCTGTCCCAGCTACTAATGTCTCCCTTTGTTAATTTTCCCCTCTTGAATTTCTTCTTGGCCACTGTGGAGGTTAGGATCTCGTGGCTGGAATGCAGGGCAAGAGGAAATACTTCTGTGAGCAGCCAGAATCTGAAAAGCTACAGTGCAAAGCAAACTGATGTGGCATTTGGCAGCCGAGGCGGGAGGAAAGAAGATCGGCTCCCTCATTGCATGTCAAGATCTTGGCAAACCTCGGATGATTGCTAAATGGAAACGGAGAGTTCCAGCAGTGGGCAAGAAAAAGCAGCAGTCAGGTTTCTGCAATGCAGCTACATCTTCTCTCAAATTAGATCAAAAGTGGAAAGGAGAAACTGTCCTGCTCCTCTAAGATTCTTTTCATTCTCCCACTTGGAGGCAACAGCAAGCTTGAGGCTGACCCGACTTTTCAGAATTCTTTTGCTTTCCTCTGCTCGCATCTTCAAGGTTACCAGCTCATATTTGCTGAAGAGGATGAGGTCAGCACATCCACCCCCTGCCCAGGCCAACTCTGACTTCATTGTCTTTGCCCAAGACCAGACCAGTAACCAACCGTAAAACCCTGCAAGCACTTTGTGGCATGGGTTTTCCATCCATCTCCAGCACTTAATGGCTCATTTCCTTTCCATTTTTTTCCCTCCTACTTCACAATTGCTAAAGGCTTTTCTCTATTTCCCCTTTCCTGGCTGTTGGTCTCCACTGCTGGGAATGATACGACCTTAAAGTCCTCCTCTATTCTCATAGGTATTTGTCCCTTTGACAAATAACTTCTGTGTTCGGAAACCTGAGGTATTTCTTTAAATCTGCACCCACTCAAAATGTCCAGCTCTAAAAAAAAAGGCTGTTCTGGTGCTAAACAAACTTAGCAATAACCTTTTAGCTCTAGACAGTGGAAGCTTTGTGCCCTCCAACTGTTTTGCAGTGCAATACACTAAACAGTTTCGAGGAGTAACGCTGTGCACGTCACAAATTTCTTTTCATCTATTCTGATAAAGGCCAAGAGTTATAATCTCACACAAGCTTTCCACGTTGCCTGTTTCCTTACAGAGATGGAGAATGTGCAGTTCTCCAGATGTTGGCAAACTGCAGCTCTCTGAACTGCCAGCCAGCCTTACCAAGAATCAGGGAAAATGGGAGCCGTAATTCTGCAACATCTGGAGAGCCACATGCTCCCCTCCCTTTCAGGACTCACAAATCTTTTGCTATGTGCAGTCAAAGTCTACTTCTTAACAAATGTGACTTCTGGCAGAGGGTTCAAATTATGTTTCATTCCGTGAAAAGGAGATAGTTAGTCAAGCAAAGCTAGATTTTATTCTCTACCATCTATCGTACCTCACAAGGAGAAGAACTATAGGGAAGGTCAGTAAATTATGGCTAAATAAATGCTCACAGATTTTAACACAGATTTTATACAATGGGTATACAGCCTAGCAGTTCTTGGGCAATATAATGTTGTATATTTCAATTAAAATGTGCTAAAACCACCAAGGAAGAACTGTGATGACCCAGGGCGTGGCACAAAGGCAATATAGTCAGATAAGCAATAAGAGTCCTTTTATTATCTCCAACTTTGCCCCCGGTGTCCAGGTTACCTTCTGGCTGGAGAAAAACTCCCCTAGGAACAACCTTTGACTGCAGAAAATTTAGTCCAAAACATAAGCAACACAAACTGTAACTTAAAGTCCAAACAAGCCAAACTGAAGTAATTAGTTTGGCAGGGCAGGAGCAAGAATTTCAGACTTGAAGACATGGCAAAACTCACACGTTTGGGAAGACGCCAGGAACACAGATAAGCCAGGATAACACAGGATAACACAGGATAAATAACACAGGATAAAGTCATGTTTGCTCCCAGCAGCCTGCCGCACACAGTCTGCCTTTCTTATCAACTGGCTTCCCAGCCGTGGCTAATGAAGGGAATTGGGGTCCTTTCCTTTCCCGTAAGCCACGCAACCATGTTGCTCTTCTCTGTTCTTCCCTGAGTGCCCTAGGATGAAGATGGGGAGGGCCTGGTTCTTCCTCTAAACTCCCTTCTCCCTTGTTCTATCTCTTCCCTGCTCTGCCCAGCCGGACTTTGCCCTTCCCCAGCCTCCTCCACAGTCAACAGAGCCACACAATGCATGATTCACTTAATAATTGTGGGGGATTCACTAGAACTGTGGCAAGAAAGTTTGCAATAGGGAGCAAAATTACTTAATAACTGGTCTTGCTTAGCAATGGGGCTCAATTGTGGTCATAAGTAGAGGAGTACCTGTGCAGAGTTATGCAAAACGCTATCTATGCCTGCAATATTTCGAAACAGCAATTGCAGCTAAAATGACTTAAAATAGTAAGTGTAGAGCGACTGCTGTGCTAATGCCTACGTGGGTTTTCCTCTTCTCCTCTCCTAGCTGTGGGCCTTGTAAGCGGAGAAAATAATTTGGAGCATTTAGTCATTCCTACAGATAATTCAAAAAGTTGGATCTTGTTTTTCTATACTTCAGTTCCATGAAAATGACAGGGCAGCATCCCAATAAGGAAATTCCAGTAGTTAAAAACTGCATAAGGAAGGACTCCCACCCCTGACGTCTCTGTGATACCTCACATTAAACCCTTTATTTAAGAAAATGGGATTAGCACTTAATTAGAACTGAATCCCTAAACACTGCCATGCAAACTTAACCAGTTTAAGGCTACTGTTTATCTTAGGAATTCATCTTCTTATAGCACTGTAATTAAAGCCATCTCCAATAAAATAAAAATAACATGCTTTTGAACTGTTAACTCAATTTCAGCTTGCACTGTCAGCAAATGAAATTCTCTCCATTCAAGGAAGAAGCGGGGGGAGAAATCCAGCTGTTTTCAGCCTCAATGGTAAATTTTCTTTAATAATGCAAATTAGTGGAAATAATAAGGATTCTTGCAAAAGCAGAGCATTTTATAGTTTTTAAAATAGCCTCAGTAATGAGAAGCTCTTTTTCTCATATATCAAATAGCTTTCCCCCTTTTTAAAAAAAATTGTCCACATCTGTCTCTGATACAACAGAATTCTGGCCCAACATTCAATTCAGCACAAATATGGACAATACTTTATCTCCTCCAAATGCACACAACACAAAGGAATGTTCTCCACAAGGTTTGCAAGTTTTGGAGTTCAAATCTATATACCAAACTGTGCATTTACTATCTAGCTAGTTCCACTGTGAGTTCTGCGCTTATCTTCAAGATACATGAAGAAAACCTCAACCTCAGAAGATGAAAGATAAGGAGATATTGGAAGTAAATAATGATGGAAGAGCTATCTGAGCTGACTCTTAAATGGATTTATCTACTCTGAACAGAGATTACACACTTATAACAGTTTGAAACTGTTGGGACTTGGAGATTCACTATACCACAGATCTTCAGGCCAATAAGATGGACACACATTACATCCTAGCTCCTCAAGCTGAAATATATTGAAACCAGCTTTGACATAGGTCAAGGTAGGTCAATGTTTCTCAACATTGGCAACTTAAAGATATGTGGACTTCAACTCCCAGAATTCTCCAGCCAACATTCAGCATGCAACATCTGGATGGGGAGTTAAAGTCCACGCATCTTTATAGTTGTTAAAGTTGAGAAACGCTGGTGTAAATATTTCCCGTGAAGTAAGAGGACTGATATACATTCAGGATTTACCACAGCTTTTTTTTCAGTGGGAATTCCACAAGAGGTTGTGTTTGAAAAACAAGGTACATTGTGTTTTTTGTACTTAGCACACCATGCATATATTAGCGTTTATAGCGATAGGATTTTTTACACACTACTATTCAGCTGCTGGCCTGCTGCTATGGTGTTACTGTAAGTGTTATGTTAAACATGAATTGTGTAGGTTAGAAATGAATTGTACTGCAAAGTTTTCATTTTCATTACATTTTTTTTATTATTATTCAGGAGTTCCCTGTCAACTGAGAGTTATTTAAGAGTTCCTTCAGGGTAAAAAGATTGAGAAAGACCGATTTAGCATGTAATTCTTTGTAATTCTTATATTGCTGAGTAACTATTGAGTGTGTTTGCTGAATTTTACTAGACATTCTCTGTACTCCTAAGATTATGATCTCAAAGCATATGAGGTAAATTAATTTTATTGAAATTAATAATTACTAATCTAATCCTGCCTTCTTTTGGACAAGAAATGTAAAATTTTCCACAAATAGTCTCTTGAAAATAATAGTATGCAATATTTTCATTACCAGATTACAAGCTCTGATATCAGGCATGATATTCCCCTCTGAAAAAAAAAATCGGGGCCGGCCAAAAGAGACCCCCCACCGCGCGCCAAGAAATCACTGCCCAGCTCCCCTTTTTTTAAAAAAAAAACAAGTTTTATTAATTTTCAAAACACACAAGTCATCATTATCCATTACATATTTAAACCTTTTTCCATTACAAATTTAACAAGTCAGATGAACTATAATTCTGTTTTAAACCATTTCCATATAAACATACAAAAACCTCTTATCCACTTTCTCTTTATTTCTCTTTACTCTTATTCCATTTTATTATTATTATTTCATCTATTTCTTTCTGACTTAGTTACCATTATTCACATTCTTTATTTCTGCAAGGTTTTATTAATTCTCCCCAAAGAAAAAAACATATATACACAACACACAAAACATAAAAAAAAATCTTTTTGGAAAGTAACTTGGACCCAGGTATCTCTTTCTTCATGGACATCAACTGTATTCATGCTCATCTTACATATCATTACTTATTTTATTTACCATTCTAAGTCTTCTATATTAACTTCTCCACATATTTCACTCTTCTTAATTCTATCTTAATTAATCATCTTAATTTGAGTCATTATATTTGTATCTTTTGTCCATTCTTTATTGTACCTTTGTCTCATTCCTTATAAAAAGAAAAAAGAAATTTCTCCTGAAATCACTAATCAGAGTATGATGCCTTTCTATCTCCCCACTAAATTAATCAAGTTAATCTTTAAAATAGCACCCAATACCCAATCCGATTTTGCTTGGTACATTCTATCTGAATAATACATCCAGAATAATTAAATACATAGTTAAACAATAGATCTAAATATTAAAAACAAATACTATAATAAAAATTTTATAATAACATCAATACCATAATCTTATTAAACTCTTTAATTAAAACTCAATATTCTAAACCTCCCCTCATATTATTAAATTTTAAAAGCAATCATTATTAACATTTCAACATTTTAATCTCTTATCAACTCTTAAGCCATTTAAGTTTTCTATTTCTAATACAATACTACAATATCTTATGTACCTTGCAAAATCTCTTTGAAGAAATGATACTTATCCTTTATCCCTAAAAAAGATTCCTTTTTTTCCCATTTAATTTCAAAACTTTGTAGCTTTTCTCCACCTTTTCCCTTTCTTTCTTCTCCCAACAAACCTTTCTACCCCCCCCCCCCTTCCTCTAGCCTCTGCCTTACTGGCTTCCCTTCTCTGTCGTATTCCTCTTCCCTTTTGTTTACTATCATTATATTGATTTTGCACCTTATTTTTCCCTTTCTTAAATGTTTTTTTAAATCTTAAGTCCTTTATTTCTCTTCCTTTCCCTCTTCCTTCTTTCTTGGTCGAGTTCTGAGATTTATTAAAGATGGCTTCCTCTCCTTCTTCTTCTGCTGTCTTCATCTGTTGTAATGTTTGTTGATAGTTAATGAGCGCCATTTCTAAAAAAAGGAAGGCTTCTTTCAAACCAGCTTTACCATTTTTTTTTTGCTTGTTCATAATCTTTTCTCAGTTCCTCAATAGAAGGAGCCATTATAAATCTTTTCTTTTCTTTTCTCTTACAACAACCAGAATATTCCAAAGGAAAAATAAAACAATCCCAAAGTTATCAATCAGTCCAAACCAAGGCAGAGTTCTCACTTTCTCCTCCTAGGGTAGTATCAATCAGAGAAAAAGAAAGTCCAAATCTGTTTCTTAAAATCTTATTGCAATATATTTTAGTCTTTCAATCCTTAAGGCATCTCCTCCAACAAAGTCTTAGCATACAAATATTTTTTTTTAAGTCCTCTCTTTTCCCACTCATCGCTTAAAGCCAGTTTTCACCTAAAAAAAAAAAAGGTTTCTTAATATTCACTTTTTATTCCGTAGAAAAAGAGGGTAAGCTTTCCTTTCAGCACCATCAAACTGCCGCTTTTTTCCTCTTCTCGAAGGTATCATTCAGAAAGTCATACTTTTCAGGAATTTTGTTAAATATGTCTTAGAGTCCTAGGAATAAAGAAAAACTTTCTCCTTTCGAACACTTTCTCCACTTCCTCCTGCGCATTCTTACCCGGCTGCCAGCTTCTTTGTGGCGGCCATTACGGACCGCCGCTGCACCGTCCTGGGAAAAGGGGGTTCTGCCGGTCGGGGAGGGGGTCTGCAACACCCCCAAACCCCTCTCCGGATCCCCCCTACCTTCAGCTGCCCCTGCAGGGCAGCCTAGCTCCGTACCCATCCGGATCGGAGCCCCAAAAATGGCTAGCGCGGCAGGGATCGCGCAGCTTCGCGAATCCCTGCCGCTCGCGAAGCCGACAAACCGGAAGTTTTCTCTGCCCAGCTCCCTTTTCCTGCCGCTCAGCGGCCTCCGCTTGCACAGCCTGCCGCTCGCACGCCCGCCCGCGCTCTGCTCGCACCACCCGCCGCTCGCACCGCCCGCCCGCCCTCCGCTCGCACCGCCCGCCCGGGCTCCGCTCGCACCGCCCGCCACCCGGGCTCTGCTCGCACCGCCCGCCGCTCGCACCGCCCGGGCTCCGCTCGCACCGCCCGCCCGCCCGGGCTCCGCTCAGGTATCCGGCTGGGGCTGTCTGGAGTTGCTATCGCCGGCGCGGCTCCGTGCGGCTCCAGTCCCGCGTTGCCTTGGGAAGGGAAAGGCAAAACCAGGAGCCGCTGCTGCCGTTGCAAAGCGCCGCCGTGGCTCTTCCTTTTTGCCTTTCCCTTCCTGAGGCAACGCAGGACTGGAGCCACGCAGAGCCGCGCCGGCGGTAGCAACTCCTGACTCGGGGCCTCCAAGGGGAGGGGAAGGAGGAGAAGAAGGGGGAAAAGGGGGGGGCGATTCCCAAAAAAATCGGAATTCCGATTTTAATCGGAAGAATATCATGTCTGTGATATTTATGGCTGAAAAAATAGAATGGACTGAATCACACATTTATGGATTGTGCATTTTAAATGCTGTTTTACACTCCTGTTTCCTACAAAACTGAACTTTATTCTTGGCTATTTCACAGGCATATCCAAGCATATTTTCATTTAATATGGAAGTAGTTTACCACTACTTTCAGAAAAATTCCCTAGTCTAACCTAAGGGGGTACAATAGCTCAGTGATTAAACATGCTAAACGTATTAACTGGAAAGCTGACAGCCCGGATTCAAGACCCCAGCGCTACAAGATAACGTGAGCTCCCATCCTTGTCCCACCAGCTCAAAAGCATGCAAATGTGAGTAGATAAATAGGTACCACTTCAGAGGGAAAGTAACAGCATTCCGTACATCTCAGCTTATAGTTATGCTGGCCACATGTCCACGGAAATTTCTTGGGACAACGTTGGCTCCCTCAACTAAGAAATCGAGATGAGCACCTTCCACTAGAGCTAGACATAATTGCACAGGGGAAACCTTTACCTTTAGTCTAATCTGATCTATAATCTAAGCACTTGGCCTGTCCCACCTGTGCCAGCAGAAGACGCATGCTACGGACCCTGTGGGTTAAGGAATTTTGGCTGGAAGGGTTCGAGGGAAGAGCCTTTTATACCCTGTCTCCTGTCCTTTGGAACTTCCTGCCTCCCCATAGGTGAGATCCGCACCCAGCCTTCCGACCTTCTGTAAGGGCCTGAAGACCTGGCTCTGCCAGTTGGCTTAGGACCCCAGTGGGGATGCATCATGGTGCAAGTGGCTGATGATTTCAGACAAGATCCCGCCAACCTCCTGTGAGCGCATTTTGCTCCCTTCCTCCCCACCTTTTTAATTGTAAATTATTACTACTATTAAGGGTATTTCTTGTTTCAAAGTTTTATTGGCTTTTTAATGTTGGTAAACTGCCCCTAGCTGCCTCTAGGCAAGAGGCAATGCTACCAAGTCTTATACATAAATAATCAATAATTAGTATTCATGAAGCCCAACCCTGCTTAACTTCTGACCTCAAACAGGGTTAGCCGGCTACTGATTTTATCTATGAATAGGTAGGTAATGTCTACAGGAACTACAAAACTGAATGGCTTCATTAACATGGGGATAATGAAAGAAATACCACTTTCCACTATAAGGGCAAGGATGCTAATCATTTTGGAAACTTAAAAGGGGCTTGGGGAAAATAAGCTATTTCTTAATAAAGCCTTGAGGCATTTTGCTAGAAGACAGAATACCTTCTCCAAAAAAAAAATTTGATTGCTGCTTTTTAATCTGCCTGCTCACCTATACACACAAAACTTTATGACAGATAGTAAAGCCTTTAGAATTAGCTTAGAATGAAATTTACAGAAAAGGTCATTTCCCTTTAAACGTTATCTCTTTGAATATATTTCTGTTTCTGTGATATGCAAACTCCTTCTGAAAAAGGAAAGCCACATTCAGAAGCAGTACTTATCATGATTAAATTTATATTCTGCAAGAATGTCAATAAAATAAAAATCCGATTGCATGCTGGCAATTGTGAGAGCCACCGTGGCATTTCGAAATAGTAAAAGACAATTTTGTAGAAATTGGCTTTTTTTTTTGCTGTTGGCAGAGAGGAAGGGAAAAATACCTTCACAAATGTGAAATCTATGTATCAGGGACATTTCTACTTGTAAGATTTGAGAAATGACAAGAATAAAGACAAAAGTAGGAGGAAGAAATAAACCTATACAGCAGTTAAATGATTTTGCTAACCCTAAACAATTAATTGCACTATTGAAATATTTATACAAACCTACAGTGCCAATACAGGTAGTCATTGCTTACCAACTGCCTCATTCAGTAACCATTTACTTACTATGGCGCTAAAAAATCTGACCAATGAGTTTACAACCTTTGTAGCATCCTGTAGGCGCATGATCATCATTACAGCCAGTACTTATTGTACTGTGCCCGACCTGTTTTTCCTCCTCTTGCAGAGTGGAAAGATTGAAGAGGAATGGAGTACAAGAGAGTAAGCAAGCACGTGACGGGGAATATATGTAGAAAACAATGTTGTGGTCCAGGACGGGTAAGCACACTATGCAAAGAAATCCAGATTCCTTATTGTGTATCTGGCTTACTATCTTGTAATCCATTCTACTCCAATCTCTCCACTCTGTGAGGTGGGAGGAATGTGTTAAGCTCAGGACAGATTGCCTACAAAAATTGTTAGTGGTTTTTTTTTCTCACCCCCAACCCCCATCCTCCACTGGAGGGGAAGAGATAATAGGATAGCCAGCAGCACACAATAAGGAATACACAAGGCTGTTTGCATAGAAAATGATTGTAGCTGCCAATATTAGCCCCTGCTTAATCTCCTTTTTTATGTATTTTTACCAGGGTTCTCAGGTCTGTGCTTCAAAAAACATAACCACTAGATGGCAGTAAAAGGTTAGAGCTCATGGTATCTCTTTGGTGCCATCAAGAGAGGATCTGTATCTCTGTAATCCAATTCCAGCTGCCTAGCTTTACTGAAATATGCATATTGATGAAATGAATTGACATGACATGAACTATACACTCAAGAATAAAGTATGGATCTGAACACAGAGATATCCTTCCAGTGATGCCATCACACTAGGGCTTTGGGGCAGATGTCAAGGTTCTATTCAGCACAAAAAGCAGAATATTCCCAAACATAGCACTACGTACTTATAAACTGTGGCTTGGTGGAGAGAAGGATTGAAGCATTGAAACCATTTCCACATTCTGGACCACTGAACCATTCACAATCTATCTACAAACAATTCAGGGGGGAAAAAACCAAAAACCTTCTAGTCAGAATTGACCAGTGCTGTAGCTAATACAAAGGTGGACGATAATTCCAATCAAAGGCATTTCCTTAATGGCCTTCTTGTCTGTGAAGCCATAACAACTTGGCATGTTGCAAGGAAATTGTGACATCCACCTTTGTTTTCGGCACTAACCATCTCAGGCTTTATAAAGCCTGTGGCTTTTATACATTGTTCTTTCTTCTCTTCTGGGAGGCAGAAAATGTTCTGAAGGTATCTGCCATGATGCTTATAGCCCATCCTGCAATTCTTCAAATATGGTACCTGCCAGGGAAATTCAGGACGCAAGAAAGTAAACATTGAAGATTTTCAGATGTACGCATCTAAGGATATAAAACAGAACTCTGGTCATGAATGAGTCTGGCTAAACAACTTTCCTTCTCTCCTCTCATCACTTAATATTGGTTAAACTAGTAGGTTTAGGAATATCCACCATCAGAATTCACACAACCATGGAAATTTGTTTTTGGCTTAAGCAGATTGCATTAGCCAAGCAATTATAACCTGCAAATCACAATGAACCCAGCTAAACATATAAACTAGTTTTAATGTTTTATGAATTTATAAAGTGAAACCTGGACTTGCATTCCAGAAAGGATGGGGAAGGAAGGCAAAAGGAAAGGGTGGATGAGAGATTCAGAACAAACCTGTTTTGTTTCATTTAAAAAAAAATTCTTAATTTAATTAAACCTGAGCCCCAGTTCATACAATTATTTTCTAACCAAGTACTTTGTAATTAGCACTTTCCATAATATCAACAATGACTATTGCTACTGCTACTACTATCACTCATTTATGAAATATGATATTTATTTAAATATGGTAAATATTATTAAATGGTAGGAAGAATCTAAAGTTTCCAAGTGCAACTTCAGAGTGTGGCTTGTGAAGTGATCCATCCCTATTTCTCTCATTTTCGCTCTTGGAACAGGAAACAGTTTGCAATATTAGCCACAGTTAAGTTCAAGAAGAATTATAACCAACTTTCTGAAATAGCTTCCAACCAGGGTTAAGAATTGTAAACTGGGAAACTGCACAAATCTTGGTGTCATTGAATCCCTTAATCATACTGAAGAGTGTGATGAAGAATGACAATTGATTGAGAAAGATGATGTCCACCTGATCCTTCAGTCAACTGTTATAACAGCCATAAAGTATCAGGAAATATATTCAATGAAAAGTGAGAGTTTTCATTAAGTGTAATACAGGACTAGATTTTTAAAAAAACAAAAAAACCCACATTTGTACTTTTTTTTTTTAAAGGCTTAAAAATCAAGTGAGAAAAAAACCCCTTGTGAATGGTCCTCTTTGGTGCTTTATTTGCACCAGCTGCAGAAGAAACGCTAGAAATGTTGAACTCGCACTCAATGAACAATTACCGCTTAGAGGAATGGAAAAAGTGAATGGCATAGGGTATATTTTAATTAATTAGAGCAGGAAAGAATTCTGACTTCTCTCTCATTCCAATAACCAAGTCCATTGGGATCTTGCTAATCAAAGGGAAAATAGAAGTTCTGAGCTGTTTCGGGAGCTGACAATAGTTGTAACAGTGGAGAACATGAAAAGAAGCTTTTAAGAATAACCCGCCACTCAGTCTATGTTCTCAGAGTGGAATGGGGATTAATTTAGCTGCTCTTTTGATTTTATTACAATATATGGTTAGCAACAAAGGGAATTACCATGGCTGAACTTCCCTGCTAAAACTGAAATATTAAATATGAACACAGGATGGGATGGGATAGCAGGGCTGTTATGAAAGCAAAAAGACGGGGAAATGAAAAAGAATAGGCAGAAAATGATGGGAATGTAATATCATTAAGCCTGAACATTTGCACTTCATCCTTCGTCCTTTTATATTCATTTCTTCATATTCCAAATTAACTTGCTTGTAGATCAGACAGAGGGGAGAAAAGTAAAGAATTCAGAATTCGCTAATAGGGTTGACCTGATAGATGTTCCAAATACAAAAGGATACTTTACATGTCATAACTGAATGTCCTAGATTAATTCAACACAAGGAAATGTAGTATTTCAGTCTCTCCCTACTTTGTGCCCTCTGAAAGTTTTGGGTTATAACTCTCATCGTTATTATCAACATGGTTAATGGATGAACCATTGGCCAACACAACTGAAGACCGTAGTTTGAGGAAAGTTGAAAAGCATTAGCCACAAGATTATCTTTCTCCAACCTATTCCTCATCCGATATAGTAAAACTCTTAAGAAATCCCAACCAACATTTATACACCACTTTCAAACACAGTCACAGTGTTAAGCTACCACTTATTTTGGAAGCAGGCTATACAATCGAAGACTCCCACAGCTGGAAAAGAGTACTGGGGGCCATCATATTCATTTCCTGGCTCAGTGCAAATTAAATCCAAATTAAAGCATTTGATGGTAGATCATTAGCTTCCCCTTAAATTAATAGGGATTGCCCCCACTCCTCTGGATCATTGGTTCCATCTCAAATGTTTTCCTACTGTTATGATGGATTTTTTTGCCCCCTAACCATCAACCACATCAACCTATTTTCCTGTAACTGCAATCATATATTGCATGTTCTGCACTCTGGGATGATGGAAACAAGTCTTCAGATAGTTGAAGGGCAATAACAGAGTTGGAAATAACCTTGGAGGACTTCTAGTCCAACCTCTGCTCAAGCAGGAGACCCTATATTATTTCAGACAAATGGCTGTCTAATCTCATTAAAAACCTCCAGGGTTGGAGCATCCACAACTTCTGGAGGCAAGCTGTTCCACTGGTGTCATGCCCCTGGTGGAGACTGACTCAGAGGGAGAGGAAGAACAACCGACAGGGAGTGGAAGTATGGTTCCAGAGGTTGTGGAGGAAGCTGGGGAAGAGCAGAGGCTGGCTGGGTAGTCAGAGGAAGAACCAGGCCCATCCCCTCTTCATCCTAGGACATGCAAGGAGGAATGCAGAAGGCAACAACTTGGCTTACGAGAGAATAAGCGGCCATGATCCTCCTCATTGGTTGCAGCTGGGGAGAATAGTATATAAGAGAGCCAGTTAAAACACAGCATTGCCAGAAGCAATGTGTTTTATTTTGGGCTTAAGTTATCTTGGTTGGCGTCCTTCCAACAGACTGTGCCTTGTTATCTCCTTGCAGTTGGTAATTACTTATCTTGGTCTGTTGTGGAATTTCCTTCATTGTAGTTTGTTTTGGATATTTATTTTACCTCTATCTGCTCATTAAGTTCAGACTGTATTGCTTTATTTTGAAGACTATTTTTGAATAAGTCTTATATCCAACTGAGAATTATTGGACAGTGGGGCCAAGTTGGAGGCATAAAAGGACATTTATTTACATTTTGGATTTTGTTACCTTTGTGTACACCCTGGGTCATCACACTGGTTAATCTCACTGCCAGGAAATCTCCTTAGTTCTAGATTGGTTCTCTCCTTGATTACTTTCCATCCATTGTTTTTTGTTCTGCCTTCAGATACTTTGGAGAACAGATTGACCCCTCTTCCATGTGGCAGCCCCTCAAATATTGGAACACTACTATCATGTCATCACTAGTCCTTCTTTTCATTAGACTAGAACGACGTACTCAGTACCCGCAACTGTTCCTCATATGTTTTAGCCCCCAGCCCACTAATCTTTGTTGCTCTCCTCTGCACTTCTTATTTATTATTATATTCTCCACCAGTCTTTCTTTTCTAGACTAAACATTCTTAATTCCTTCCTCCTTTTTTTTGTAAGAATCATTTTCTACTACCAAATCCTTCTCGTAGGCCTTCTTTGGGCCTGTTCTCCTTTTTCTGGACTCTTCCGAAAGAACAAAGTCCATAACTGGAGACGATACTTGAGGTGTGCCTGGGCAATCACAAAACAAAGTGACACTGATACCTCTAGAGCCTTGAAATGCACAGAAGCTGAATGAGGGCTCCCACAGTCCCAAATAAACTAAACCAATGAAACAATTAGGCCTGTTTTAATGTTCTCACATTGCCTCCTCCCTGCCAAAACAAAGCAACACAACAGAGACCACTTCTCATTTTTCACTCGTTCCCTTAGAAGCAGGTTTTTTTAAAAAAATAATTAAATAAAAATAAAAAGAAGCTGAGTGATCACTGTAACCAGATTCCAAAATATTCTGCCACTATGTGCAAAGCCTTTCATTAAAGAGTGTGCCAGCTTCTTTGCATACCAAAATTCCTTATTTTTTCTTTTTTTTTGCAAATGCTACATTGCATGCAGAACAGTGCGTCCAAGCAGCACATCTGTCCCTTTATTAAACACAGACATGTTTACTGGTTTAATGGTCCTTTATGGTCACAACAGCTCATGCATACTACGATCTTGCCATTTGAAAAGGCACATTGTTACAACAATTCCAAATCGTAAGAGCTGGATTTTTTTTTTTTTTTTTGCATATGTTTAGTCCAACCTGCATAAAAAATAACCAGAGAGCAGAATGAAAACATTAGCAAATGTTTCCAATCTCTTTTCCTTATTTATAAAAATGTCAAAGTATACAGTTCTAGAAAAAAAGGAAACAGAATTATCTAGCAGGATTGGGCTGTTGTTTTTACAGCTGTAAATTGTCATTCTTGATTATTGTTATTTTTAAAAAAATGCATGGATGTTTGATTTGAACATTCATGCAACTTAAAATGTGTTAAATATTTAGGTTTGGACATATTGTGAGATTTTTTTTTTTAAAGCATTGTCTTTAAAAGTTTATAAAAGCTAAGTTCTACAATCAGTATATTTTAGAAACCAGGGCAAACATGAAAGTAATAAAAATTGTGTCATTTCTCATGAAGTCTGTGGCAATACAGAAAGGAAGTCCAAAACTGTCCTCTAGCTTTTGCTGCCCTTGAATTCATTGCAAGCTGTTTGTGGTTTAATTGGCCATGCCGCTCATTATTATTGTCCTTTTCCACCTTAAATGGTTTCATTATTTCCATTTATTAATTCTTGCTGTTGAATTAGTTCGAGAATTTATCTTCCTTGGATCAAAAATTGTTCATGATGGCAACTCTACTCAAACACAGGATAACCTTAAGTCTCTCTGCAACAGTCAACATGAATAAAATCTGGAAAAGGAAGAGATCTGTATCAAGTCACCTGTGTTCCATCACAGGAATCAGGAGCACGACTCTGGTGACCCTGAGGATACAAATAAACCTCCAAGTGTTTCAACGTCCCTCTAAAACAGGGGTGTCAAACTCAAGGCCCAGGGGCCAGATCCGGCCCACGGGGTGATTAGATCTGGCCCGCAGGGCCACCCTGGAAACGGCGAAAGACTGGCCTGCGGTGCCTCTGCCAGCAAAAACAGAACTCGGGTGGGTTGCACACAACCCTCTTGAGCTCTGTTTTCATTGGCAGAGGGTTACTTACAGGAGGCCGTTGCAGCCAAAAACAGAGCTCAGGAGCCTGTTTTCTCTGGCAGAGGGCTTGGGCCACCACAGGCACCCCTGACACGAGTGATGTCGAGCTGACCACACCCACTCTGGGCACGCCCACTCTGGCCCTCTGAGGTAAAATACAATCCTGATGCGGCCTTCAATGAAATCGAGTTTGACACCCCTGCTCTAAAAGGATGCAAATGACCAGCTGTCTGCAAGGAATATAAATCCTTCCATTCCCCACCATCTGTCAGAACTGAAGAAGCTTCTTGGATGAGAAGTGAAAATGTCTTCAAACGAAAAAAAACAAGATAGTCCAGTTGCCTCCTGAAAAAGCACCCTTGGGACAAGCAAAACGTATTTCCCTTACCATTTGCCCCCGTGATTTAATGCAATCTCACCCAAACTGGTGCTCTTCTGCTCCCAGAAACGTCCACAATTCCTGGAAAATTCAGAATTTATAAACTCAGCGTCTATGAAGGTCCAAGACATGAGATCTAAAGGCATTGAAGAGGGTCTAAAGGAGCACTAGGCAATAATGGGCTTTAAACAGAAAAAAAAATTCAAACAAGAAGGAATAGAGTGATTCAATTCGTCATATTTGCTACTGATATGTAGTGTTTTTTTATGGGGAAAAATGCATCTGATTCTGTTTCAGGTACTTTTTTTAAATCACTTTTTTTCTCTTTTAAATCCCTAAAGCCACTCTGTAACTTGCACCTGAAAAGAAGCTCGCTCTGTGAAAGAAAAGGAGAAACGATTCCAAAAGAATATTTGATTGGTATTGCAAACTGCAGAAAGACAGATTAATATAAAATTGCTGAGGATGCTCACGTCTCTATTCTGCTGTAAAGCTCATTTGGGAGATGCTGCTCGAACAGCCTTCAACTTGCACTCAGGAATGTGCCCATGAAAAACATTCTTAGCGTGAAGCTATCTGCTAAATTCAAGTTAAATTGGCACCAGCCCTCACTGAAATTAAAGCAGCATAATCAAATAACCACTATGGTGCTGGGAGGTGTACTTTAACTAAAACTCCAATGGAGTCTTGCCGGGTTTCCTTAGGTGAGGAAAGTGTTACCTTTTAACGGTTGAGAGGATTATAATGATGCAAAAAAAAAAAAGAGAAGAAGCTAGGTTAGGCAGATAGATTTTCCTTCTTTCCTCTCTCTCTCTCTCTCTCTCTCCCTCCCTCCTTCCCTTTCTACTTTCCCTCTCTCCTCCTTCCCTTTTCACTCCCTCTTTCCTTCCCTTTCCCCCTTCCCTCCCTTCTTCCTTCTCTTTCCCTTCCCTCCCTCCCCCTCCGTTTCCCTCTTTCCTTCCCTTTTCCCTCCCTCCCTCCTCCTCCCCTTTCCCTCCCTCTCCCTCCCTCCTTCTCTTTCCCTCCCTCCCCTCCCTCACTTCCTTCCCTTTCCCCCTTCCCTCCTTTCCTCCCTTCCCTCTTTCTCCTTCCTTCTTTCCCCCTTCTCTTCCTTCCCTTCCTCCCCCCTTCCTCCCTTCCCTCTCTCCCTCCTTTCTTCCCTTTCTTCCTTCGTTTCCCTTCCTTCCTTCCTGTTGAAAAATTCCTTTTCTTTTTAGCAAAAATTACATTAGGTCTATATTAACGATTTACACTACTCAAAATGAAAAGACGTTGACAGCTATGTTTTGTCAGGGCACTGAGGAAAACTGGGTGATGTGGGAGCTGAATGTGTCTCATTCATGTCAGAGGCACCATTTGGTTGTTCTGAAAAATCCAGTGCTGGACTAGACAAAAAAATGGTCTGATTCAGCAAAGTCCATAAGGCTGAAGATAATGTAAATTCACGATGTTCACCTTCTAGTTTAGTTTTTTCTTTCAGTAGTAATTTTGTTAGATATTGTGCACTATACAAATAAAACTAATACAAGTGTATAAAATGCATAAGGAGAAAAAAAAATATTAAAAAGTGCAGAAAAGAAATGGAAACCTCTCCCTTTTTATCACCAGCAAGGACAATCCCCACTGACAATTTAGCAGTTATCTCTTAAATAAAAATCAAGCATCTCTGCTTCCCATACAGGTCATCCTCCACTTACAACCACAATTGAACCCCAAATTGATGTTGCTAAGGGAAACATGTGTTAAGCGAGCTTTGCCCTATTTTGCAACCTTTCTTGCCGCAGTTGTTAAATGAATCGTTGCAGTTGTTAAATTAGTAGCACAGTTGTTAAGTGAATCTGGCTTCCTCTTTGCTTGTCAGAAGGTCACAAAATACGATCACGCGACCCCCCCAAAGACACTGCAACTGTCATAAATAGGATCAGATGTCAAGCACCTAAATTTTGATCACGTGACCTTGGGGGTGCTGCAATGGTCAGAAGTGTGAAAAACAGTCATAAATCTCTTTTCAGTGCCCTTGTAATTTTGGTCACTAAATGAACTGTTATTAACCCTATTCCCTATAAGCCTCTCAAACCTCTTCTCTCTATAGCCGTGATGGAGAACCTGTGGCACAGGTGGCACACAGAGCCATTTGTACGGGCATGCGAGCCCCACCCAAACTAAGCTGCACTGCACATGTGCGCACCTCCCAGCTGATTTTCAGCCCGTTTGAGGCTGTTTTCACCCTCCCGGAGGCTCGAGGGAAACCTCTGCAGCCTCCGGAGGCTGAAAAACGGGCCTTCCGGAAATGCCGAAATGGGTCCATTTTCAGCCTCCAGAAGCTTCTCTCGAGCCTCCGGGAGGGTGAAAAGGGCCTCAAACAGGCCGAAAATCAGCTGGGAGGCACGTGCATGCACAGTGCAGGTAAGGGGGCGGGGGTTGCACACGCATGCGCAGGGGGGCACATTGCATTGTGGGTCCAGGCACACACGCGTGCTTTTGGCACACCGCAACAAAAAGATTTGCCATCACTGCTCTATAGTAATCCAGCAACTTCTATTAAAGGTTTTCATATCTATTACTAACAATGTGTTTTTTCTGGTGAGTCCGATCTATCAGACCAATCTAATCTACCCAAATGTGGCATTGAGCATACTGCTTCTGCTTCCGCCTTTCAGCCCCAATCCAGGCAGCCGCTTTTCTGACAAATTATTTTTGTGTTGAATTTATATTTTACCGACAAAGAAATAAAGGGAGACTAGTATAGATCTATTCCAAGCTATTTAGCTCTCGTCAGCTAGCCATACCCTTCTGGGATTCAAACCCAGGCTACTTTCATATTAGGTAGATCTGAGCCATGGGCTCTCCTCACTTTGTCGGCTATACCAATATGCAAGTAGTCCGGTTCAAATCCCAGAAAGGGTATGGCTAGCTGACGAGAGCTAAATAGCTTGAAATAGACCTATACTAGTCTCCCTTTATTTCTTTGTCAGTAAAATATAAATTTATTACCAACTAAGTTTAGTAAACCAGCTTTAAAGTTTTCCTTTTATACTTGTATCTCCCTTTCTATTTAAACATGTCTTCCCTATTTCTCCTCTAAATTAAAAAAAAAGCATCATTCTCATGTTACAATCAACAAACAATTAAATATTACTACAGAAATAGGAACAACCCTTTTATTTTAACTAAGACCGAGTAAAATGATTGTATATTTTTTCTTTTCTCCAACAATCTTTAGATTCCCTCAGACGAAGTTCCAACAAATTTATTTCTTGATTTGGTGCATTTCCAAACATAGATGAGTTTCCTTCTTATGATCTCAAATATTTTATATACCTTAATAAGCATAATTAGGAAATATTCCATAACCTTGTTTTTTTTGAGGGGAAAACAACAAAAGCTGTGGGAGAAATGCCTTTTTTCCCCTTTAACGTTTATATTTCTTTATACTTGAAACACTGATCAATGTACTTCTGGGGTTTTGACATATTTCTTCCCTCCAGCATTCTTTTGTTTCCTGCAATTCATATTTGATCATCTATTAGTATATTTTATTTACTTCTTCTGTATTGGTATATGTGGATGAATGAATGAAACTGAGAAGATCTGTTAGCCAAACCATGTTTCTCTCAATATAATCCTGCCCCAGGGAGAGTTCTAATTTAGAAATGATATATAAAAGTAACCTTTACCAATAGAGAAAACATTTGCATCTCAAAAAAGATTAAGAAAAAATATTAATAAATTGAGGATGAGATTGTATGCATGTGTTTCTGCTCTCATTTTCTTGCATAGTGAAATTTGCTGGGAAAAAATTATCTCTCTCTCTCTCTTTCTGTATGTGTGTGTGTGTGTGTGTGTGTGTGTGTTTAAGAGAGAGAGAGAGAGAGAGAGAGAGAGAGAGAGAGAGAGAGAGAGAGAGAGAGAGAGAGAGATCAGAATTACTGTTATTTTTTAAGAAAGAAGCAGAATTATTCAGGTATTAATTACCTCATTCATTACAGCTGTTTACTCAGTCAAGGCAGCAGTTAATCCAAACCATTATTTTTTAATAATGCTTCACTTTCTCACACGTTTGTTCAGCTCTAATGAGGATGAGAAGCAATGTCATCCCATTATTTAAAAGCCCCTCAAGGTCGTCAGATAATAAAATACCATTGGTGTCTGGATTGAACACTTACAGTGACACAAGGAAATCTAATTTATGATTTGCACTTAATCAGTACTGACCCAGAGCAGTAAGAATAAACTCTGTTCCACAATTTAACTCTAACCAGGACCATATATAGATAGACTTTACAAACACAATGAGATGCCTTCATGTTGTGCCAAGAAATGTCAATCCAAATAATCTTTCCTACACTTTGGAATCTGAGGGGGACTAACACTGGAAGACTAATGTCAAGCCCAGGAAATCACATCTCCAGGCAATTCAAATGAATATAGATTTATTGTTTGTGCCTTAGAAGTCCCTTTTTTTTTGCTTAAGATTGTGTTGCGATTTGGACTTGCCTCTTGAAGTTGAGGTGTGTGAACCACTACCCCTCGCCATTTTGATTATGGAATGAACAGTAAGCTCGTTATTTAATGCTATATTGTGTAGGCGGTTGGCGCGCCCAGGGACCTGGCCAAGAATGGACAGGGTGCCCTGAAATCAACCCCCCCCCTTTTTAAAAAGATATGGATATCTGCTTCAAAATTGAGTCGTATCTCAACAATAATAATTTATTATTGTTATGAAATTGCTAGTATTATTATATTGGTATGATTAATATAACTATCTTAGTATTATTAATATTATCAGAGCATATGGGTATGCAAATATATATCAAATTTGGATGTTCCAATCAGCCAAATTGAGAATGCCTAGCAGGCCAAATTATCACTCACAGGCCTTCAACAGCTTCCCTGCACAGGTGGACGCTGGCCCAGGTGCTTGCTGTTGTGCTGCTGGATAGGGAGAACTGTGAGGGTTGAGCCAACAACACAAATTAACAAAGGCCTCGAATAGGTTGGAAACGAGGTTATAATGATTCCTCGGGGTATTTGTGTAAAAAACCCCTTCAATCTGGAATAAGGATTACCTCACACAGTCTATTGAATTAGCACTCAACGCGGCCACGCGGTCCTTTAACAGCAAAAAAATGGCGACCGGACGTTATTTGTGGCACACGCGCCAGCAGCAATCTCCCGCTGAGAAAAGGGATAAGCTCCAACAGCTTTCCCTTAGGGCTAAACTGGCTGGGAGGGGTGAAAATATAACCAGGCGATATCACCTCCACCCCTAAACGGTGTTCTTGGGGGGGGGAAACTGCAATACGACTCGGGAGAGAGCGAGAGAGCAAAAGCCACGCCGTTTAAATGTTAAAACGGCTCGGCGATCGTAATGGCAAAGGTAGGGCTAGTGGTTGGGGTGGTGGTGGAATGAAATCGAAGCCTCCCTGCGCTTAGGAGCGCAAGGAGAACTTCCTGATAATTCAATCCCGACGGCCAGATGGCAAAGGCAGCGTCAGTAAGTCGAACAACAATTTTTAGAAGGAGAGGAAATTGACTATCTGCAAACCTTAACGAGAATTCTCCTGTTTCAGCCAAGGATTAATGAAAAGCACTGCCTATCTCTCACGAGGCTGAGCCAAAACTGGGGAACACTGGGGAGGAGTCCCGTGGAGGAGGAGGAGCGTTCTGCAAATTAAGCCCAGCCTAAACAAGCAGAGACTGAAGCACCTCCCACTACTGGATGCTCTGAGTAGCTCGTGGGAGAACCATGTGCTTGGTGGTCTTGTTCATCATTAAACCTTCTTTCCAATCAGCCTCCATGTTTCCAGTGTTTTTCTCCTGGCTTGGAACTGAACCAGATAGATATTTCTTCCCACAGGGTTTTAAAGAACATGTAAAAGACATGCCTGAATATACAGAATTTTACCACATATGGTATTCTCGGATACAGTGGAGGACAGGAGGCTAGCATACTATGGTCCACGGAATTATGAAGAGTCAGACATGACTTAGTGATTGAACAAGAACAACCAACAATATGGAAGTATGGTGGGGTGGAAAAATAAACTCAATTTTTAAAGGCCAAAAAAACCCCAAAAAACCCTCAATATAGAACTGGAAGCTGTAAGTTGGTCTGTCTGACTAATATATTGGAGTGACACACACACACATGGCTGTTAAATCACTTTATTTTAAAAGTATAACCTTACAATCTCTTCAGTGATATAAAATACAAGGCGACAAGCTGCAGATCTATCCATCAAGGAAATGAGGGCTGCTAACACATAGTCTCCACTTCCATTTGCAGCTCATTCAAGTCTGCTTTAGAGAACTCAATATGTACCATACAATTATGGACTTACAAGGGGCCACCTAAGTACACTCCTCCTCTCCAAAAATCCAACTTAAAGCTTCTCTAATCAGAAGTATGTCTAGACTCTGCTTCAACACATGTAGGAAAAGGGAGCTCACCAACTCCCTTGAGAAGTGATTCAATTATTGATTGTCAAGCTACTTTAGAAGAAGGAAATTAACAAAATATACAGGGAATATTTGCTGTGATCTTGATTAAACTTCTACCATGATCTATCTTCCTGTATTTTCTGGATGCTATCTTGGGTGTTGCATTCTAGGAGGGCAAAGAACTGGCCTTCTGTTTCACTGCTCTTTAGCTATCATATTCCCCCACTCAGTTATAACATGAGATCTCTCTCCACCATCAACACCAACTGGACCAGATTCTAAGGAAGAAAGAGGATCAGCGCAACGCAGTGTCGCCCATCCCCAAATTCCAAAGCTGGTACAGAAGGATGCCATGATTGAAGATATTGAAGGCTGCCGAGTGGTCAAGAACAGTGACAATGGTCACATTACTCCCACCATGCCACCTCCAGAGGCCACTAAGCACAATCAATGCAATCTCAGTCCCATAACCCAACCTGAACCCTAACTGAAAAGAGTCCAGATAATCTGCTTCACCCAAACAAGGGAAGTTGGAAAGTGGATGAAAGCTGTCCAGGCTATTTGGGTCAAGACTTCAGCAGAAGGCACACTATCTCCTTTAGAGCCAATGGAAAGACCTTCTTCCTCAAGGAATCATCCAGACCAGATATTTTAGATGTCACTACCTGATTTTCAAGATGTTTGCAAATGAATTACTCTACGATCTGCTTAAGAATCTTACCATATAGCACTACATCCCCGAATGGTCTATGGTTCCCTGGGATCACTCTTTGAAGGACAACTTGGCTTTCTTTGAGACCCATTTTACTCATTCTCCAAGATTGCTCAGAGATAATGGATGTGCTTGATTTAACCTTCAAGATGCAATCCATCTGCTTCTAGATATGTGAACTCATTCAAGATCAATTTCTGCTCACCTATATTTCTATCAGACCCAAGCAGGAATCCTGCTCCTTCAACAATTCCTCATAATTGCTTGGGGAAACAAATATCTTCTTCATAGATAAGTCTGAGCCATTATTATACAACATTTAATTATGTCATACCAAAGCTGGCTGAAAATCATGCTTCAGCAGAGAGCATTTTTATCATAAATTACAGAAACCCTGGATGCACTTCCCCAGTCCTTTTTCAATGTGATTTACTCTGAACCTGGTAATAGAAAGGTTTTATTTGCTTGTCACCTGAGTGTTATAAGGGCGATAATTTCATCTCTGGGAACATTTCCTCCTCTTGCCTATCAAAGGTGTTTTAAAAATTAGAGTGCATTTGCAGGTAACTGTCATTCTTGCCATCTCCAGAGTCTAGTAAAATGTGTTGCAACCTCACCTTTTCTTTGCTCTCTCCCTCACCTGTACAATGTACACACACATTCACTTACTCATTATCCCCAGTTCTCCAAACCGAGACAAAACCTCCAATTAGTAGATGTGCATTCCTCGTGAACCCAATTTTTCCTCTTAATGAGGGTATATACTGCTGTTTCTACACCAATTGTATATGTAATATACTGTACTCTTCCTTTCTTGCTTGGGACCACAAATGTAACAAAAATTGCAGTAACACAGAGAGAGGGAAAACCACACTGGTTCCTCATAGTTCGGTCACACCATTTCTAATCAAGGAGAGAAGCAACTTAGAACTAAGGAGAAATTTCCTGACAGTTAGAACAATTAATCAGTGAAACAACTTGCTTCCAGAAGTTGTGAATGCTCCAACACTGCAAGTTTTTAAGAAGACCCTAGGCAACAATTTCTTTGAAATGTTATGGGGTTTCTTCCTGAGCAGGGGGTTGGACTAGAAGACCTCTAAGTTTCCTTCCAACTTTGTTATTCTTTTATTTCATTAGTAATACTTTATATGAACCATGTTATACAGGTAGCATGATAATATCTGGTGAAATATGTTGGAAAGAAAGACAACTAAAACATTAACTATTTCAGGACAGGATAAACTAAACTTATTATCCACTTTAAAAAAAGGTGGTATTTTTTCCAACTTGGAAATAAAAATTCCACTGGTTTACCATTCAACAGAACTATAACATACTCTGTCCATCTCTGTATGATGTAAGTAGAATTCTCAAAACCTCTCACTAATGGTGTAGGTAGTAAAGCTTATGTTGAATTGATAACCAAAGGTCAGAAGGAGAGCTTCATAGGTGAATGCAGAAATGTGGGTAAGTGGTTGAAATGACTGGCAGAAACAGTTGGAACATTTGATAGAAATTCAGAATACCAGAAGAAACTAGTAAAATATTTTACAGGCTGATAACTGTATGAGCTTATTTCCACATGTCACTGAATGTAGGGTGATAGTGATGGAGGTAATGGTGTTGATTTGGTGCTCCCATATCTACCAAAAACCTAGATGCTGCATTCACATACGATGACCCGACTACAGATAGTCCTCAACTTATAACAGTTCATTTAGTGACCGTTCAAAGTTGCAATGGCACCGAACAAAGTGACTTAATACGACCATTGCAGCATTCCCATGGTTCTTGAGATCAAAATTCAGACATTTGGCAACTGACTCATATTTATGATGGTTGCAATGTCCCGGTGTCATATGACCCCCTTTTGCAACCTTCTGACAAGCAAAGTCAGTGGGGATGCCAGATTCACTTAACAACCAGGTTACTAACTCAACAACTGCAGTGATTCACTTAACAACTGTGGCAAGAAAGTCATAAAAGGAGGCAAAAGTCAATTAACAAATGTTTCATTTAGGAATAGAAATTTTGGAGTCAATTGTGGTTGTTGGTCGAGGACACTACCTTTACTGAACTATACAATCATAAAATCATCAAATTAAATGTCTTTTGTTTAAGTACATCCTGCAAAACCAACCAATGTTCAGATAAAAGGAAAAAATAAACAAGAATATTTTCAAACCTAAAAAGCTTCCCTTTAAAAATTCTTATGGGACAAAAATTGGATCCAATATCTCTTTTTATTATGCCATGTGAGTACAGTTTGATCTAGGATGCATCTAACACTCTTAGGATGTCATTCTTTATCTTCCCTGTGATAGAATCCATGGCAACCTTTCAAACAACCTTAGCGACCAAAATTGTGCACTCAGCTAAAAGCACCACACCAGGATCTCCAACTTAATGTCCTTCAATAATAGAGAAACTGTAGGCTTACAATAACTTGCAATGAAACGTTTTCCTACTGGATAATATTATAAAACTATTGTTATAACTATGTTCTTCCACCACTTCTTTTTCAGCCATTCAAATTTCTGGTCATCATTAAAGATCACATTCTACTACAATAGCTATATCCAGAAATTAGGGAAAAGACAGTATTAAATTGCAGCAGGTCCTATTCACAAAGATAGCTAACTTCTGCAATTCTGTATTGAAATTAGATTGCTGAAATCTGAGTCAGGGAAAGAAAGAAAAAAGGAAATATAGGGAACTACTAGTAAGGTTCTTTTGTTTTGATTGGCAAGGAAAAGAGGATTCTCTGGAAATTTTCCAAGCTGCCCAAATAGCCTTTAGAGAGATTGCCTATCTTGAATTATGCGTCTTTTTTTTTTTTTTTTTTTTGCTAATTCTCATGGTCTGTAGTTTACACAGCAGACTTGATGATGGAAGGGGAGGGCAGACGGGGAATTTTTGTCCACATGGGAGTTATTCATTTTAATCTCTGTGGATCATGAAGTCTGCAAATTCAATTGACTTTAAAGCAGTCACTATAAACTTCACGTATGATGAAACTCTGGCTAGCTCTTGGCGAGGGAGGCAGGGATGCTTCACTTCACTGAGGGCAAGTGGGATTTCTTGTTTCCATGCCACTTAAGGGGGAAAAAAAAATCTATTAATGAGTACCGCTTCTGACCAGCAGCTCAGCAGGGTATATCTTGGCTGAATGAAGTTTCTGCAAAACGAACTGGAATGGAGTTAAATGGTGGGGATCCCACTTTGCTAGCCCAGCTAACACTCTTAACAGGAAATTATCTGTTTATACTCTCGTGTAACATCCTCTCTAATAATTTGAGTACAAAAAGCAATCAGCAATTGCCAGTAATGACTGTCCTGGGTACTTCTTTCTGGCTTTCTGCTGGACTTCCTTCGTTTATATCCTCTACTTCAGAGAGAGAGAGAGAGAGAGAGAGAGAGAGAGAGAGAGAGAGAGAGAGAGAGAGGAGAGAGAGAGAGAGAGAGAGGAGAGAGAGAGAGAGAGAGAGAGAGAGAGAGAGAGAGAGAGAGAGAGAGAGAGAGAGAGAGAGAGAGAGAGAGAGAGAGAGAGAGAGAGAGAGAGAGAGAGAGAGAGAGAGAGGAACTTTGCTGTAAATCGTTCAGAAAAACCCATGGTTTTATAGAGATTTAAGATGAAAGCAAGCAAAGCTGTACAGATACTCCTCAACTTGCAACAGTTCAAAGTTACAATGGCATTGACAAAAGCGACTTATGACCGTTTTTCGCAATTAAGACCATTGTTGCAGCATCCCCATCACCATGTGATCCAAATTCAGATGATTGCCAATGGGTTCGTATTTATGACCCTTGCTATGTCCCAAGGTCACGTCATCACCTTTTGTGACCTTTTGACAAGCAAAGTCAATGGGAATGCCAGATTCACTTAACAACTGGCTTACTAACTTATCAAAACTGCAGTGATTCACTTAACAACCAAGGCAAGGACTACCTGGATTGGGCAGAACTTGAGAAAATGGCCCAATATTCCTTTGTCAAGGACTGCAATGAACGATTTAATGCAAAGATGGAGAAAGTCTAAATATTGTTTTGGCTTCCTTGCTACTTCACATGCCTGTCATTCAATGACAGATTATTGAACGAAACAATTAAATAAATGTAAGTGCATGCTCAGTGAGAAAGTTGGCTATTACAGTTCTGCATGATTAATGGCTCTGGCCTTGCAACTTCTAATCAGCTTGTAATTCCGCTATATGTCTTTGTCTTGGTGGAAACTCCTATAGGAAGGGAAACAATTGCGCTCATCCAATATGCATTCTTCCACCTTGCAATGTGAGGAAGTTTTAATGTTTGGGCCAGAGGAAAGGGATTGAGGCCCAACGTGCCTTGTGGTTTGAGGGCTGAGAAGATAGAAGAAACAAGAAATTCCTACATGAAGATGCTTTAAGATAAGCAGTCTGATACTCCCCAAAATTGGTCCCTTCTTCATCATCAGACATGCTGTTGACAGTACCATCTGGATCAGGGATAGGTAATTAATTTTCCCAAGGAGAGACATGAGAACCTGGGACTGTTGTGGAGGGTGTGTATACACACACCGCCACCAGGGGTTCAGCTGGGACAGTCAAGAGGCCACATATAGTCCATGAACCATAAAGTCCCCAGGTCTGTTCTGGATAGTTTTAGTTTTTTTGCCCAACTTTCGGTGCTACTAGATTTTGCTCAGCTATTATGAGCAAGCAACTATTTACTATTTATTCCCTTCATTTTCTACTTGCATGATTCCTCCGGGACTGTTTCCCCCTTCTTTTTGCATTCTTATTGAATTCAATTTAACTGCAATTGAATTTTCAAATTCAATTTCATTGCGTTTATTTTACCGCCTGGTTCTCAAAATTTAATCAATACAATTTTGGTTTAGAAAAGATCAAAAATGAAAAAGAGAAAACCCCACACCTTAATACTAAGGGAAATCTGAAAGGGACTAGCTGTCCTTAAATACTTGCCCAGTGAAGATCTTACACAATGATATAGGACGCCAACAACATTACCCACCCACCCCTCTGGACTTCTGCACTTATTCATAAATCCTCCACTCCACCCCTTTTATATGCAGCCTTAATTAAGTTACCATAAACTGAGATTGAAATCAGTTTCAAAGCAGTTTCCAGCTCAACACAGCTACCATATGTTGAACTGCATATAATGTTGCATTTTGAACAACAAAGGAACCAACCAGAAATTCTGGGAGACAGTACAGGTAGTCTTTGGCTCACAACCATTCGTTTAGTGACCGTTTAAAATCATAATGGCATGGGGGAAAAATGACTTATGATCGTTTTTTTGCACTTACGACTTTTGCAGCATCCCCAATGGTCACGCCTTCAAAATTTGGGCGCTTGGCAACTGGCTCTTACTTATGTCGGCTGTAAGGCCCCAGGGATCATGTGATCACCTCTTGTGATTTTCTGACAAGCAAAGTCAGTGGGGGAAGCCTGTTAACAACCATGTTGCTAACTTAACAACTGCAGTGATTCATTTAATGAGGAGCACAATGGCTTACGTGATTAGGATGCTGGGCCGGAGGTTGGCAAGCTTGCTTTTGAGATCCGAGTCCTATCATGGGGCAGGGAGAGGTCCCATCCTTAGCTCCAGCCACTGGATGATATCAGGGGTGGGATCCGACCGGTGTAACTACCGCTTCAGTGGCTATGTGTCATGCGTGCTTTGTGCACATGTGCGCCTGACTGTGTGCATGTGTAATTAACAACATGCTGAGCAGCCCGGACAACTGAGCAGCGCTGTGTGCGGGTGCGCAGCGTTTGATAAAGCATTATTTTCCTGCTTTTTCAACCTCAGCTGTGCTGCGCAAAGCAGCTGAGGTTGAAAAAGCAGGAAATAAAGGACAGGTAAGAGCCCGGGAGGGCAGGTGGGCCAAATAGCAGCAGACACAGAATCGGTTTGGTGTCTGCTGCTCTTCAGAGCTACCGGTTCTATAGAGCCGGGCAGAATCGGTAGAATCCCACCCCTGGATGATATCAACCAGATATCAACCTCAGTACTTTTTCTTTTTTATCTATTGATTTTATTGATTTTCTATTAAATGCATTTCTTGGTATTTAATAAACACCATGTTGTCTGAGTATTTAATTAGGTTAACAATACAAACTACATTCTTACTCTCCACCCCAGTGGTGGGTTTCAAAGTGGTTTACTATCGGTTCGGTGGGCGTGGCTTGGTGAGTGCACTTTGCACCAAATGCACACTTTGCGCACGCGCAGGGGCTTTCCTAGTCACCTCCTGCAATCCTGCACTCTCCCTGTAGTTTCAACAGCTGACGCGCAGCAATCTGCTGTGCCATGCAAAGCAGCTGCGCTTCAAAAGCAGGGAATAAATGTCAGTATGGGAGCCCAGGCAGGTGGGTGGGCCCAACAGCAGAGTGTCAGACAGACTTGGAGAGAACCAGTTCTCCGCCAGCTGATCTTCGGCGCTACCGATATGCCAGAACTGGGCCGAACCGGTAGCATACCACCACTCCTCTACCCCTTTTTTCCAATCGTTGGTAAAATAAATTCCACGTTTGATAATATTCAACATCCTCTTTCTGTTTAATTTTCAGTGTCAATCTATCCATTTCTGCACAATCTAGTATCTTCTTAACTATTTCTTCATCTTGTGATATATCTTTATTTTTCCAATATTGTGCAAAAATAATCCTCGCTGCTGTTAAGACATGTAATCTTAAATACATACTTTTCTTATCGTGTTTTTCAGATGTTATACCTAATAAGAACAATTCAGGTTTAAAATCTACATGCATCTCAGTACTGACAAGAGTGCGATGCGATTCACTTAACTGTAGCAAGAAAGATCGTAAAATGGGGCAAAACTCACTTAACAGCGGTCTTGCTCAATTGTGGTCATAAGTCAAGGGCTAACTGTATGATGAAAATGTTGGCCCCACTATTCATCTTTTATGAAGAAGAAAAAAAAAGCAGTTTCTATTCTAGTGGCAATTAGAAAAAGAATCAAAAGTAGATCTACCATCAACATAACGCCTACAAATATCTAATCTAATCTTGGAATAGTTATCTTCTGTTCTGAACACTGTGCTTGAAAGATAAGATACTGGAGCAGCACCCCAATTAAAAAAAAGTTATATTGTTTGGGGTTACACAGCTTAGAAATGACATGAATAAGAAGGAGACATGAAAGAAGTATAACAGTATGGAGAAAGTGTATAAGGAGATGTTTCATTCTCTCAGAATACTTGACTAGACCATATAATGAAGCTCAGAAATAAGAAGATCAGAAAAAGACTGTAACAGAGACAGAGAAAGCTTGGATGGCTGGGAAATATTAATGGTTTTTTTTTAGATATCCAAAACTAAGAGGGTGATGTTAAGGTTTCTGTTTTGTTTTCAGAAAACTGGATTAAGATTATTTTAGGGCTTATATTACAACTTCAAAACAGCATGAAAACATGTCACTCATTTTCAGCAAACATGGTTGGAAGCAGGTTCAGGGCCTATAAAAACAGGTGTTCTGGTTCTCCTCCCAATGTCAGTTCATCCTATAGAAGCTCTTCACAGAGCAGATGATTGAATTATGGAATTGACTTCCACAGGTATAATGATGACTGCAAACACGGGTGTCTTTTAAAAAGGAATTAGATAAACTGCTGGAGAGTATCAATGGCTTGTAGGGATGACAGCTGCGTATTATTTCTCATGTCAGATATTTCCCACCTTTCAGTAAGAATTGCTGGTAGAGTTCCCACAAGAATTGGATTTGCCACTGTGAGAACAAAATGCTGTCCCACAGAGTCTCTGTTCTCCCTTGTCATGTTTATTGATTTTTTAAACAAATAATACACAGTGTAAACTACAATAAACATGAACACAAAATGCAGCAAGATTAGTGCATAATGGCTGGTTTTTGTGACTATATATTTAAGTTTTCCAGAATCACTATGCCTCTAATATTAATTATTGTTGTATAAACATTCTCTAAACTGATGTAACTCATACAATTCTTACCTGGTATGTCCAAAAGTTTACTGGGGGTTATTCCACCCACATCACCATCTTAGAAGAGTCTACGACAAACAACACTGATCTAGGTCTATCAGTAGCATTAACTGATATAAGAAAAGCTCTTATGTTATTGTCTCATTTATGCATTCTATGAGAATTAAGATTATCTATCCATCCATCCATCCATCCATCCATCCATCCATCCATCCATCCAGCCAGCCAGCCAGCCAGCCTTTTAGTCAGTCAATCAATCAATCAACCAACCAATCAATCTCTATAGCCGCCCATCTCAGTCAATGATTCTGGGTGGCTTACAATTCAAAAAATATATTACAATCAAAAATATGAAAAACATTTTAAAACAATAAAAACAGTGGAAACATCCATCCAAAACATTCATACATAGCAACCAAGAAACTTGACCAGTTAGCAATAAAGCCAGGAAACAGGGCTTGTAACACATTCAGTATCCCAGGCACGGGAACATAAGTCAGGTTTTTGGGGCCTATTAACAAGGTCGGAGCCATTCTAATCTCTGAAAGGGAGGATTTTCTCTTTGGCTAACAGGATCTGCAGCATACTATTCTGGTTGATCAAGTTGGATGGGTAGAGACTCTTGGAAAAAGGTGAATCCCACAGGTATCCCAATCCCAAGCCAAAATAAGAATTAAACCTAGTTGGAGGGCCATGTATATAATTAACAGGCACTGAAGGTAGTTTTAAGGTTCATGGGAGCAAATTTCGATTTCAAATTCATTTTTGACTTCAAGAAAATGTAACATTTTCTTCGGTGCAGAACTTTAGTTATCCACTGACAGCCTTTTGACAAGGACGATGACATAGCTCAATCATGCTAATATATTAGTTGGTAAAACAATTTCAAAAGGAAATTGGTATCTGGATCTAATTAACACACATCATCCAGAGCTTCTTTTGGTATCTCTGCCTACTCAATTCTGGGTGGTTAAAGCAGACAGAAAATTGTAGCACCCTCGGAAGTACAGTACATCACTTTTAGTACCTGCTGTTCCAGATTCTGCTTTTTTTTTTTTTTTCCTTAAAGGTTACAGATTCAAACTGTTTGGAAACTGCCCTACAGCCCAAGTTCTTTTTATTAACAGATATGTTCTATGCCTTAGAAAAAAACTACAGATGTGCATATTATATTGTATTACATTATATACGTGTCTTGTATTATATTATATTTATACTTGTCTCACACATAGGAGCCCCTGTTTTATTTCTGCTTGTAAATAAATACTGAGATTCAGGCACAAGTATTATAATAAAGCTAGGCTTTTTTCATCCAGCAACAGCATATCTACAGTGCCAATTAGTATAATGTTTCTGAAGGATGTTTTAAAATCATGCTTCCATCTTTTGAATTATTTTATGTTTTTAGTATTGACTTTGGCATTTTACTTATTATTATTTGTTTGGTTTTACTTCTGCTGCCCACCTTGGTTGGCCCTCTGGATGAGAAAGTGGTATGTAAGTTTAATCAATTTAATAAATCAGCAGGCAACTTATGGCCAAATAATTGCAAACGCAGGCTGCATAGGCATGCCAGAACTCATGTGAATTGCAAAGAAGAGAAAACATAAAAATGGTGAAGAAGTGGTAGGAAAGAAACTAGAAATTGCCACTTCAAGACCAAGAGTAGAGAACAGGCTCACTTGCTTGAATTTGAAATGGATGCAGAAACTTTGTGGGAGAAATAGTTCTACTCATCATTTTCTGACAGATCTCCCTTGAGGGAGCCAAACTATACGTCTGCATTTGAAGATCAGGCTATTACTAACATGGCTTGTATCAAAAACTTTTCTAAGCATCTGATTTCCAGTTGGAAATGATTGAAAATCCATGCTTTGGGAGCATTTCTAGTCTCCTGACAGGCTTTCCAATAATTAAGCTCCCCCCAAATTCAGTCAGAACAATAACACTGGAGAAAGCTTAACTAAGAATTGGAAGAGTACAGCCATGTCTTCATTGCTTATATTGCAACCTGAATAGGAGGAAAGAAAGCACAGCACTGTCACAACAGTAACAAAAGCCATACCTCACAAAAGGATAGCTGAAATAATGAGCCACAAAGGTACCCAAAACAAGTCAATTGAGCATCCTTCTCCAAAGGTTACTAATTCTATGAGCTGGAAGTCATAGCAAATTTTCCAGAGGACACAATTCTACCAGCTATAAATTCAGCTCCACAGAAAAACCCTTTCCCATTTCACGACTCTGTTATGAATAGGATGGGATAGGATGGGATGGGATGGGATGGGATGGGATGGGATAGAATAGAATAGAATAGAATAGAATAGAATAGAATAGAATAGAATAGAATAGAATAGAATAGAATAGAATAGAATAGAATAGAATAGAATAGGAGTAGGAGTAGGAGTAGGAATAGGAATAGGAATAGGAATAGGAATAGAATAGAATTCTTTATTGGCCAAGTGTGATTGGACACACAAGGAATTTGTCTTTGGTGCATAAGCTCTCAGTGTACATAAATGATATAGTCATCATGACTACAGTTTCCAGAATCCCCAATATAGGGGTTCATCCAGAAAAACTCTTCAGCTGGAACATTGCAAAGGAATTACAGAGAAGTCGAGGAGAAGATGGCCAGAGGATAAATTCCCAGTGCTTCAAAATTAGTCCATATTTTTATTATAGGGCATATTGACATGTCTACCTAAGCTAAAAGAAAAGGAGTGGGCGTAATGAAGGAAAGGAGAAGAAATCACAGTGTTTACCCCTTTAGGATGAAGACATTTGGCAGAAATCACCAACTTCAGCCCGAATCCCTTGGAGCATTACAAATTGGGATTTTCTGTTTACACTAGGAAGCTTATACGGATGTTTTTCATAATTCAATGAGTGGTACATATTAGATTTTTTTTTACCTATTATGTGTAGTGTATATGTACTGTATCTCACCCAGAAGTGAGAAATTAGCCTTTGTAATAAGTTTTGAGATGTAGGAATAATTTACAATGACCTCTCTGTTGCAAAGAGAAACATAAAACAATGTTCACATTACTTTATAAAGCTCCTGTGAGGATGAATATAATCAAGCAAAGTCATCAACACTGCCATTATATGCAGTTATGTAGCATACTCTCAGTTAACCTGGCCATGATAAGAGTTTGTAAATCCTGAAGTCCAGATTATCTGAAGAGCATGCTTTTTTACTCTGATTATATTATAATGGCTGTATTAACAAATTTAATCAAGTGCAGTAGAAGACAGCTGGGCTAGGGTGTCCTAGAAATACCCCAACTTGGCCAACTGACTCAAGTAGTTCAAAGGAGGTTACTTTTAGTCACACACAAACTTGGAATTGATAAAGCTAAATTAATCCCATGCAAGAGATGACTGGGTTTTTAATTGGCTGTTCTGCTCTGGCTTCTACCAGTTTATCCAAGGCAAACAAGATAGCACTTAGCAATAGCACTTAGACTTCTATACCGCTTTACAGTACTTTTATAGCTCTCTCTAAGTGATTTACAAAGTCAGCATATTGCCCTCAACAACCTGGTCCTCATTTTACCCACCTCGGAATGATTTAAAGCTGAGTCAACCTTGAGCCTGGTGAGATTTGAACTGCTAAATTGCAGGCAGCCAGCAGGCAGCAGAAGTCGCCTATAGTACTGCACGCTAACCACTGCACCACCATAGCTCATAAGCTAGTGAAAGATAGTGAAAAGGGGGTAAAACAGGACTGATACTGCCCCAATTTTGTGCCTGATCTTGCTGTCGTTAATCATGCCAATACATATTTTAAAATAATATACTTAGTCAGATGATAGCTAAAGACAGACCTGTTCTAAGCTTTCAAATAACGACTTTCAATCAGGTCTGATTTTATCTTTAGCCATATCCACAGAATCTGGAGCCTTTCTCATTCAATGCATGTTGTCTACCACTTGACTGTAGCTATTTTCAGGATTGTTTTATTATTTATTTATTTATTTGATTTGCCAATTGTTTACAAGATAATAAGTATAAGTGTATACATAGTTGTGAATACATGAAATGGGTACATATAAGAAAAATAAAAGAAGAATAAGAGAAACAATAGGACAGGGACGGTAGGCACGTTGGTGCACTTATGCACGCCCCCTACAGACCTCTTAGGAAAGGGGTGAGGTCAATAGTAGACAGTCTAAGGTTAAAGTTTTTGGGGTTTGGGAAAGAAACTACAGAGTCGGGTAGAGTATTCCAGACATTGACCACTCTATTGCTGAAGTCGTATTTCCTGCAATCAAGTTTGGTGCGGTTAACTTTGAGTTTGTATCTATTGTGTGCTCTTGTGTTGTTATGGTTGAAGCTGAAGTATTCATTGACAGGTAGGACATTGCAATGTATGATTTTATATACCATGCTTAAATCAGACCGAAGACGGCGTAATTCAAGGTTTTCTAGTTCTAGAATTTCAAGTCTGGTGGCATAAGGTATTCTACAACGAGTAGAGGAGTGGAGAACTCTTCTTGTGAAATATTTCTCGACTTTCTCAATTGTGCTAATATCAGATACGTAATGTGGGTTCCAGACTGATGAACTGTATTCGAGTATTGGTCTAGCAAATGTTTTGTATGCTCTGGTTAGTAGTGTGATATTACCAGAGAAAAGCTACGTAGGATTAGGTTAACAACTCTTAATGCCTTTTGGCTATGTAGTTGCAGTGGGCTCTAGCACTTAGATCATTAGAGGTGAGTATTCCAAGGTCCTTTACAGAGCTTGGGTCATCAACAAGATCTTGACTATTCAGCTTGTATTTTATTTTCTGATTTTTTTTGTCAATATGTAAGACAGAGCATTTATTTGTTGAGATTTGAAGTTGCCATTTGTTTGACCATTCTGATACATAGTCAAGATCTTTTTGTAGGGTAGCAGTATTGTCTGTGGTATTGAACAGCTTTACATCATCAGCGAAAAGAATGCAATTGCTCTTAATATGATCACAGAGGTCATTTATGTAGAGTATGAAGAGAGTTGGTCCTAGAACACTGCCTTGGGGGACACCACTATTGACAGGTACAGAATTTGATAGGACGCTCCCAATTTTGACCATTTGTTGTCTGTTTGCCAGGAATGCTTCTATCCAGTTATTCAGTTGTCCAGAGATACCATAGGATTTTATTTTTAGGAGTAGTTTGTCGTGTACCACTGAATCAAAGGCTTTACAGAAGTCTATGTAGATTGCGTCTATTGCTTTGCCCTGGTCGAGTTGTGTCGTCCATATGTTTTTGCAGTGTAAGAGTTGCAGATTACAGGATAGTTTTTTCTGAAACCAAATTGTTTATTGGAGAGTAGGTTGTTTGTCTCTAAGTGGAGGATGATGGATTGGTTAATAATTGATTCCATGACTTTACAGGTGACGCAGCATAAGGAGATTGGTCTGTAATTTTCAACTAGGCTTGGGTCTCCCTTTTTGAAGATGGGGATGACTGTGGCTTGTGACCATAGGTTAGGCAAGGAGCTGGTCCTGAAAGATTTTTCAAAGATTATGCTTAGAGGTTTGGCTATGGCAGTGGATAGCTTTTTTAAGAAGTAGGCACATATTCCATCCGGTCCAATAGATAGAGATGGTTTTAGATTGCGTAGTGCTTTTTCAACATTGTCTTCTGTAAAATCGATATGTATTAGATCATTGTTGTTATCTGTGGTACGGCTAGGAAATACTGGGCATGATCCGTTGCTGTTTACAAATACTGAGCCGAAGAATGTGTTAAAGATGTTGGCTTTAATGGTGTCGTCGTTGCAGTCTTTACCATCAGGTCCTATCAAGGGTGGGATAGACCTTGAGTCTTTTAGTTTGTTGTTTACAAAATTGTAAAAAGCACGGGTGGAATTGGTGCTTAGAAGGTTTTCCTCTTGTTTAATGTGATAATTGATGCATTCGGTCTTTATCTGGTGGCATAAATTTTTGTATCGGCTTTTGAAATTGGCAACGTGACCAGATTTGTTTTTCCGCCAGAGTGATCTCTTTTTGGATTGAAGTTTCCTTATTGTTATGGGTAATCTGCTTTTTTGTTTTGTTTTGGGAGTTGTAGTTGGTACATATAGTTTGATGACTCTTTTGACTTCAAGTAAAAATATGTTGTAATGGTCTTCAACAGTATTGCATCCAGTGAATAGAGATTGCCAATCAAGGGACATGTCTGTATTCTGAAAGCTGCAGTTTCATAGCATCTGCTTGGGTAGCACTTGGTTGAAGTCATCAACACTGCCATTATATGCAGTTATGTAACATACTCTCAGTTAACCTGGCCATGATAAGGGTTTGTAAATCCTGAAGTCCAGATTATCTGAAGAGCATGCTTTTTTACTCTGATTATATTATAATGGCTGTATTAACAAATTTAATCAAGTGCAGTAGAAGACAGCTGGGCTAGGGTGTCCTAGAAATACCCCAACTTGGCCAACTGACTCAAGTAGTTCAAAGGAGGTTACTTTTAGTCACACACAAACTTGGAATTGATAAAGCTAAATTAATCCCATGCAAGAGATGACTGGGTTTTTAATTGGCTGTTCTGCTCTGGCTTCTACCAGTTTATCCAAGGCAAACAAGATAGCACTTAGCAATAGCACTTAGACTTATATACCGCTTTACAGTACTTTTATAGCTCTCTCTAAGTGATTTACAAAGTCAGCGATATTGCCCTCAACAACCTGGTCCTCATTTTACCCACCTCGGAATGATTTAAAGCTGAGTCAACCTTGAGCCTGGTGAGATTTGAACTGCTAAATTTCAGGCAGCCGGCAGGCAGCAGAAGTCACCTATAGTACTGCACGCTAACCACTGCACCACCATAGCTCATAAGCTAGTGAAAGATAGTGAAAAGGGGTAAAACAGGACTGATACTGCCCCAATTTTGTGCCTGATCTTGCTGTCGTTAATCATGCCAATACATATTTTAAAATAATATACTTAGTCAGATGATAGCTAAAGACATACCTGTTCTAAGCTTTCAAATAACGACTTTCAATCAGGTCTGATTTTATCTTTAGCCATATCCACAGAATCTGGAGCCTTTCTCATTCAATGCATGTTGTCTACCACTTGACTGTAGCTATTTTCAGGATTGTGGTGCCCATCAACCTTTCCTTTCCTAGTGCCCTACACGTCTGTATTCTGAAAGCTGCCGTTTCATAGCATCTGCTTGGGTAGCACTTGGTTGGGGAAGCCTGCTATCTATTATGCTTTTCTGCTGAAGCAAAACAAAACAAAACTCAACTTCCTATACAAGAACTCCAGGTATAACCAGGACTCTGAGTGGCATGCTGTGTACAATCAATCTTGAAGCCTGACAAAATATCTCCTAAGTATATTTATTAATTAAATTTAACTGCTTCTCATCTCTAGAATATGGTGACTCTGAGCGGCTTACACAACATAAAATGATAAACAGAAAAACAATTAAAATTTTAAAACTATGCAAATAATTATTTTTTCAAAACGATGTGAAAAATCAGGAACCAAGAAATGGACAGTACAGGGGAGAGGGCTGCTTATCCCATTAACTACCTCCAATGGTGAGCATCTCCTTCGGGGCTTGGGGCCATCAAAAGCAACTTTCGATACTCTTCTAGAAGTCTATAAGGAAGGGAACAGTTCTCACATCCAGGATTAAGAGTGTTCCACTGGATTGGGGCCACAACAGAAAAGGCTCTTCTCTTTGACTCTGTCCACCAGAATTCCTTGGCAGATAAGAGTCCATAGCAGGCCTCTTCCGCTGGCATAAGTTAGGCCAGGCTAATCCCTCATAGTTGAGACAGCGCCTCAGATACCCTGGACCATGCTATAGAGGTTCATGGATCCAAGAGCTGGAAAAATCACCTCAGCAAAGTGCTGTATCTTTGAGGGAGGAGGGAAGAAAAAGAAAACAAGATGGGGAGAAATCTCTTCAAGGTGCTCTTAACAGCTTTTGAAAAGCCTAATACAGGTGAGATTTCATAAATTTAATTAGCACCTGACAAAGCCGGAGATCTGGAGGTACCGCTACATAATCATGGGTACATTCTCACCTCCTTATTAACACCACATAAAACTGGCTGTGTTTTCAGCTAAAAGGAAGAGCTGAACAATCGAATGTCAATGGCTGAGGAGGGGAGGGATGAAGTCGGATGAGGGGAGGGAAGGCAAGCTGTCACGATGTAGAAAGCCGCACCATACCAAGAGAAGTTGATTAATATTTCAGGGAAAACCCTATCTGTACCCTGGCAAGCCAGCACATGCAAATGAGATAAAGCAAACATAAGAGAGATTAAGCGTACAATACTAAGGAAGATTAAACATATTACTGCCCAAACCAAGGAAATTGCAGCACGAGTCACTGATATGTACTTCTAAGTATCGAAGGCTCCTGCTGTATCTTTCATGGGCTGGCCACCTCCAACCCATGCCTATGTCATGTGAGCCCCACTGACGTATAATACAGTAGCGGTGCAATCACAAGAAAGGTATTTCTAAGTTCTTTCCATGCATCACAGACCCCCCCTTTCCTTTGAACACGTATCAGAAGAGATTAAATTTATTTCTTTGAAGTGCCTCTTTTAAATTAGCGAGTGGATTTGAGGGTGGGGAACTGCTCCATGGTGGCTTTGATGGCAGGAAGGAGTTACAATTTAAAAAAAAAATAAAAAATCTGACTTTCCTGGATGCATCTGCTATTATTGTTTTTAAATGATTCATCAATTCATGGGTGGTATAATAAAGCATTAGATAAAGATGCCCTCGAGTTGAGCACAGCTCTGCTGGCTTCATGGATACAGCCAGGCAATTTTCATGGCAACGCTAAGGAAGCAGTATAGCAAGACATTTCTGGGAGGGTTCCCGCCCCCCCGCCACTTTCAATTTCACAATGTAGTCTACAGTCATGCTACTACTCCCTGGTGGTGCCCTGTCTGAGTACTTTTCAATCTTGGACTCTGCTCAGCTTTTTGAAACCAGCCAAGGTCAGACAAGTATTGACCCTGATGTGATGGCAAATTAGGGGATCATGCTTTAAAAATAGTCTGGGATCCGGACAAAGAAGCGGTCAAGTTAGGGAGAAAAGAAATGTGATTTAATTCACATTTCATTAAAACTGGTGGAAATAAACACAGTTAATATTAGGACTGGCACTTGGGGTTTGTGCTAAGAAAAAAATGCTTCCAAAGACATGAATGAACAAAGCTAGCATTTACTCTGGCACATTAAAGTAGCTGTGTCATTTGTCATTTCCAAGGATGGTGTCTGATTTCTGCAGCAGCCATGAAATCCAAGGAAACGATGCAGCCACTTTAAAGGATTAGAAACACGAACTATAGTTGTAGTCTTGTCTGCTCAAAAGTATCTTTGGGAGATCAGATCCAAAGGGCTGCACAGCCCATATTACCATGAATATTCTTCAACTACTTCAATAATTCTGCCTTTCTGCCATCTTATAAAGAAGAAATATATTCCAACTGTTGGATGGGAAATGCAGAGACCACATTTAACCCTTTGGGGGAAGCACACTGCTTGTAGTCATGATTTTAGGCTGAAATACCTCTGTTCAAACTATAGTTTGCAAATGAGCCAAGTCATTAAGCATAATTTGATGTTGGTTTGTTTGAAAACAGAATTCAAACCAACCATGAATTCAGACTATAATCAGAAATGTTAGTTAGCTTACAAACAAACATGCAGCTTTTAATCTCCACCTGGTGGAGAGGAATGATGGTAAACCACAGGAGCGGTAAGATTCATTATAATTAACACTAAGCCATGGTTTGGTAGTGCTATGAATAAAACAGGGTACCGTTTCAGTCATAGACACCATTTTAGTGAAAGTGGCAAATAACACAAGGGGTAAAAACAAAAGCCTGAATAACATTTTTAATGATTTTATCAGCTTTTTAAAAGCCCCCTATGTTGCTGTAAATAATATTTTGTAACGTTTTGGCATTTTCACACACAACCATTTCCTCCCCTTATATGATCAAGGCCAACAGTTTTATTACTTGAACCGTTTCTTTTTTAAAAAAAGGACTGAGTTAAATTATTGGTTGAATCTGGAATAGAGACAGGATGTGGAGAGAAAGGGAACGCCAGGTTCACTGTAGTGTAACAACTTCACATGGTACTTAATGTAATTGCAGCACATACAATGGAAGTATTGTTCCTAAACTAATCAAACCATTAAAATGTCATTTCCAACCCCAAATGCATGATGTATAAGCATATGTATGGCTGGCACAGAGTCAAGTCAAACAGGATCGAGTGAATCTCCTTGATTTATGAAGTTCATCTAAGTTGCACACTACAGTATTCATTTTTCCAAGGCATACAATTACAACACGTGTGTAATGTGGCACATAGCCAAACATCATAAGCTATAACACCAGGAATCTCTTGTCAAACAATATTCCCTATTATTATAAACAGAATTTATTTTCTAATTCCTGAAGATTTAATATATTTTGCACAGACGTTCAACCATCTTTTCTTAATCCAAAATGAACGTCTCTTTTTTTCCACTTCCCATCTGAGTAATTTCTGTTTTGCAGAAAGTCCCAACTCTTCACCCTCTTCAACCAAAAACAAAACATATCTCAAGTCAAGTACAGTGTGATTATCCAGCACAGAGGAAGCCTGTGATGTTTCAAGTAGTCTTAAGTCTCTTCCCATAACAAGATTAGTGTCTTACCTTCTTTGAAGAAAAGAAACACCAAAATAATATAAACAACATTTGATACTTTCATACACTTTTTTTTTAAAATATACCTGTCTTTACGTGCAATGTTGGATTAAGTCTGATTTGGGATACAACTTCCGTTACTCCAAATTTTGATACTGGTGGGAAATGTTTTGTTTTTTAAAAAAGACGAAAAGCAATAGAAAGGTAGATTTTGGAAAAGCACAATAGAGTATTGATGCTTTTGAACTTGGAGAAGACTCCTTCCTTACATTACTGTGGATAACCAAAAAAACAAACAAATCAACCCAGAGTTTTCACTTGAGGCACAAATGACTAGCTCAAATTATCATACTTTGAACACATTATGTGAAAGATCCAGCTCTTGGAGAAATCTATAATGCTGGAAAAGGTGGAAGGATCCAACTAACAGCAAAGTGGACAGACTGAATTCCAGTAATGATAAGTAGACCATTCAAAAAGATGAAGGACCAGGTTAAGGACAGATAATCTAAATCAGGGGTGTCAAACTCGCATTGTCATGTGACGTATCACGACTGTCCCCCCCTTCGCTAAACCAGGCATGGGCGTGGCCAGCGTGTCATGCATCCGGGCCATGGCCTGCGAATTTGACACCCCTGATCTAAATCTATATGTTGCCAGGAATCAGCAACTTGATAATCAGTTGTGCAGACTGGGCCACGGCCCATTCAGAACTGGGCCACACAAGCAGCGGGCCCTTACACATGCATAGGAAGTTCCATTTGCATGAGTGGCAGAACGATCTCCCCATCAATCTGCAAAGTCGGAAAGTTTGGAGACCTCTGAATTAAAGCATGTGCCCTTTAATGAGATTTCCTCCCCCTACAATCACCTCTAATATGGGTGATATTTTTTTACTTTGCCGCATATAAGTGTTGTGGTTCACTGGCAACAGATGCGGACAGCTGAGGTCTCGGAGAGTGAGGACTCAGATGAGGGGCCTGCGTGCGATGTAGGGATGGGGCCAGGACCATCAGGGAGTGGAATGCTGCCTTCGGAGATTATGGAGGCTGGCAGCAGTGATGAAGAGGTCCCCGAGGAGACTGTGCCCAGTGCACATATGGGCAGGGCAGCTCGAAGGAAAGAACAGCTGCAGCAGCATGGGCGACTCGGGAGTAAGGCTGCAAGGTAATGGCCCCTCCCTTAAGAGATAAAAGCCAGCTGAGAAACAGGAGTTCTTTGCAGGAAGCAAAGAAGTTTTTGCACTCAAGCCTGGTGGACGTTTGAAGTATCTTGGTTGGTGTTTGGAGACTCTTTGTGTTTGAATATTTCTTAGTAACTTTATCTAGTATTCTTGGCAGCCTTGCACAACCTTGACAATGCTCGTTCTTATCAGAGACAATTAGTTTGAAACAGCCTTTTAAACGTGAAGGAACAGAATTCGTAAAGAATCATTAAAAGGTTTTGCTGTTACCTCTGTTTCGTGTTTGTTTCCTTGGAACAAGGTTTAGGTCAGAATAATAATGTACTTTTTGGGAAAAAGGGCTTCATTCCTACTAGATGCACACATGGAGAAAAGTAACATTCTCAATCACAGCATTCATATTCACAAACATTTTTTACATTTCCTTCTTATGAATTGAGAGATTTCATCAGTTAATAGTTTTCATAAACAGATTAAAGAATAATAGTTTCCTTGACTAATCCTGTCATTACACCTAAGAGGAGTAAAGAGATTATTTTTCTCTGCAATGGTTAAACTTTGAAACTTAGATTAGAAAAATGTTCCACTATTCTTATTTTTAACACCCTTATCCATGTTTATATGATGCAGTTTTTTTGCTTATTTTTATGTTATTTTCTTTTCCCTCGGAGATGGGTCTAGGCAGCTTACTCAGGCAATGTTCTTCTAAGCAGCTCATCTACTGAAGACCACAAATGTTTTGTTTTTTTTAAATTCTGACTGGTTACACAACATTAATTATCACTCCTGTGGCTCTTCTAATTGCCAAACTGCTTTGAGATCTCTTCTACAATCTCTCAGCCACGTTGTCATGCCCAGCCACCCACTGATCAATTTTAGAGATGGAAAAACCCCACCTCAAATCGTAAGAAGAGGCCATGGCAACTGGAGAATTCAAATCACAACATCCTCAACTGGATAATCCAAGATACAACAACAATACAGTATTATCGCTACATACAATACAGTCAAGAAAAAAAGAGTTGAAAGAAATTTATGGTTGTATTTTAGACCCACTGAAACACCAAGTTTACATGTGGAAATTTGCAACTCCTCATCTATATTTCACATTTTGCACACCTATTGTTCATTAAATATATAGAAAACTTCCTCTCCTTTATTCACTTCTGTTCGGGGACCTGCAAGGATCATTTACTGGCTGGCTAATTTCATTAGACCTTTGTTTTTCCAAGTGATATTGCAGTAATTCCCTTATCCTCCAGCTTCCCAAAATAATAGACAAGCAAATCTATGATTGATTGGAAATCTTATAAAAGCATTTCACCTCGATTCATCAGGCACTGGCCACGCCCACGGCCAGTTTAGCGAAGGGGAAAAAAGTTCTGATACATCCTGTGACAACGTGAGTTTGACACCCCTGATCCAGATGAACTTTTACTAGGTACCATTAACACCCTCTTCCCACATAAGTTCCTCCCTAAAGTTATGAGAAAAAAATATCTTAGCATTAATCTAGCACTTAACATGAATGAGCTGGCTACTATCTCTGGAGTTAAAAGGCAAAAATCTCCATTTGATATTCTTCCAATTCTTTAAAAAAAATCCTATTTCTCAAACAGATATTCAAGAGTGTGAATCCATAGATAGCATGCTAGGCTACTACCCTCTGGCATAATTATGATTAATTAGCCTAGGATTAAAATGGCACATTTCTCTTTATAAATAAGAAAGCTCCTTGAGGTCATAGCTAATATATTATAAAGGAGGTAGAAGGACAAAGAAAGAGCTTTTATGCAACATTTCCTGTCAAATTATGTTTCTCTGCTTCTCTTATTTCTAAGAATTCAGCTGTAAGCACAAAGAAGTAGTTTTAAAGTGAATATAATCTCTGTTAAGCAATCTTGAGTATGTTATCTTTAATGTGGATTAGTAACCCCTAAAGACAAATTGATACTCTTGCCTGCTTGCAAGAAAGAACGGGTTTAGTGCTAAAAGAGACAGAAAGGCAATTCTAATGCAAGATACTATTTACTAGAAAAGTGAACAAAATATGGTAATTTAGAATAAAGAGATTATTAATCAATAATTAAAACATACTCTTTTTGAGGCATCATTCCAAGGTAACCAACTTAATGCATTCTAAATGAACTTTTAGATGCAGAAGAGAAATTCCAAAGATGTTTAGAGAAGCATAAAATCTAGTTTAATCTATTTCAGGAATAACAAGTATGCTTTCTGATCAGAGCAACACACGATATACTTTCCCTGAACTAGTAAGTAAAAGCCAAAATCACAAGTAGGTAGACTTGTTTTGAGTTTGTTTTGGTAAACAACAAATGTTCAAATGAGAAAAAGAATCTGGAGTAATGAACCATTTAAATCTCTTTGCAAAACATTCAAAAGAAAATCCTTCATCTGTTTGGCATTTTTGGATGGAACTTTCCAAGATGAAAGCAATGTTACTTTCCCATTACTATAATCAGATAAATCTCTAAATATTTGTACCCATGGAAATCAAAACCTGCTGATGAATTATGACCAACCCAGATATGGAATTATTTTACATTTCATCAAACTGATTAAAAATTGTTTAATAAAATAATTTATGTCCTAGTTCTTGGTTCATAGATGGCACATTTTAACTATGAAACTGAAAATGCTGCCATTGTTATGATGCATAATATAACAACGGGCTAAACCTGCAGCCCAGTTACTTTCTCATACCCAGTTCTGCATATATAAAGACAGCAGCCAACTAGGAAAGGTCCAATCTAAACACTTTTGAACTATTTTGTTATTACTGCGATGTATTTTAAATACAGTAGTGCTTCCAGAGAATTATGCTTGATCTGACAAAGCTCTTTACTGTTTTAACGTATTTCTGTCACTGTTGCTTGAATGCGGACTCTAAAAATACCCACATTGTAAGAGCATATGGCCATGTGATTGGATTTTTCTTACTGCAGAGACTCTCTGATGGAATATTCATCTGCCTGCATCTAAATGAGACTAAAATAATTTTTTGTGCTAGATTTTGCCAAATTTAACATATGATGATGGTATCAATTCAACTAAACTTGAGTATTTTACTTAAAGTTAATGTAACAAAACTATTACTAAAATAGTCTCTAATTGCAACAAATTTGATTGATCAACTGATCTCCTAGTTCATCATAAGATCCACATCAACTTTTTATCTTCAGTGGTGGCTATCACAAACTTTGGGGGACATTTGTAATAGCAACAGTCTTCATCCCTTTGTTAAAAATATCAACAAGTTTTCTTCCTCTTCTGCCATATCCGTTATCGGACGTTGGAGATCATGTTGGCGATTCTATTTTTATCAACAGCCACACAAAAAAGTGTTATTGAGTTTTGTCCAAACCAGACCCTTAGATTTTGAAGCCATTATGTTCTTCTTCTGCACCTGAACATCGTTTGCCTTCAATCTTTTCTTGGAAGATTAAGTGAAGAATGCCATATTTTGGGGGGTGTCACATCACATGCCCATGAGACACCCAGAAAAATGACCGCCTCTTAGGTACCACTAACAGTCTAACAATTTGTATTATCACATCATTGCCATTACCACCATCACTAGAGTTATTACTATTATACCATAAATATAATAAGCTCTAAAACCTTTTAAGCCAGCAAAACAAGGTTGCCACTTAATGATATCAAACATGCCATCTAATGATTCCCTATTTGGCTACAACTCTCGCCTTCGTTTGAATGCCAAATTAAAACTGATTGGAATATTTTTTTTTCCTTTTTCAAATATCTTTAACTTGGATATATACTGCAATTTTTCTATTCTGACAGATGGCCTTGATAGTAAACCTTGATAAGTTACTGATAGTAAACCTTGATAAGGTTTACTAATATTGCTATTCCAATATATATATGTTGCTTGATTTACAACTAAGGTCTGTTTTCTTCAACAATCTTCAACCAATCCAACATCTGAACAATGAAAATCCTCCATGTATTTTGCTAAAACTGCCTAGCTGGAAAGGGCTAATACTTACAACTTTATTCTAAAAGAGGATTCCCACAGAAGCCCCCTCTCCCCCTTCAAATAATCTAACAATTTAAGATGCTTAGCTGTGCTTTGGGCATGTTTGTTGCAATTAACAGGGTGAATTTCTCAGATCAGGATTAGATAGAAAAGTGATCTTATCCTCTTTAATCAGTTATCAGTCGTGGGTGCTACTAAGTCAATTTTCGCTTCTGCTTGATGCATATGTTTGTTGAATGTAAAGCCTTTGATTAAAACAACATCAAATCATATCCTGAGATTTCAGTTCTTTGACCTTGAGAGATAATGTTCTTTCATGAGTAGTTGGGTAATAAGCCTGTTTTTTCCTAGCTGCTCAAGATGAACATTTTAATATCTATTTCAGCATTATTAATTAATAAGGCTTGCGTAGATCAGCAGAAAGTTGATTAGTTTTGTCCCACACCTTTTATTTATCTCCCATCATCTACTACAAAACCGACTTTCTTCAGAAATACTTTTCCTTTTTGCAACTGTTCTTTAATACGTAGAATTGTATTGGCTCCACTAAAAATCTGAGGAACAACCTGGATTCTGTAGGATGGCAAAAATCTACATCAGTTAAGTTTCCAGCCATTCACCTTTACACTGATATTTTAAGACTGTGATGCAATACTAACAGTGTTTTCTTTGCTAAGATCCACAGGCATCCTAAGAACAAAAAGGTGTCATTGTAAAAATATTCTAGCATGAAACACATACTTTATCCTTTGCTTGGTTAACGCTACAATTATTGAGTGCTTTCAAAAAATTAGCATGTTCACAGAATATGGTTGGCACTATTAGGATCTTATAATATAGATTCTCTTGTTTTTAAAAAATCGATCTAACAATCTGAGTCTATTATTCCAACATATTTTTGTAATTCCTCAACACTTTTCTGTCAAATACCTTTTGATAACACTAGGAATTCCAATATACTTACTGCTTTCTAATTATGTTGGTCTTTCCCTCAAAGTTGACTGAAATTGTTCGTAGTTATCAGATGAAGAAAAATGCTAACTACTGCATAATCATTTATTCTTCCTGCAGATTGAAGCATATTATTTCTATATTGTTTAGGCAGTATATATTTAGGAATATATTTGTTGATTATTCTTCTACTAGACAAAACTTTCCAAACATAGCTTGAATGCCACATCCCTTTCCAAAACTTCAACGAAATGCTTGACTCATAAAGTCTTTCCACATCTTCAATAACCTTGAAGACAAATTTCTAATTTAATGGAAAGAGGAAACAGATCTGCTAGATAAACATGTGCAATACATTCTTGGAATCTCCTGTAATTCTCTATAATATATTAAGGGGCATGATGCAGTTAAAGATGCTGAGTTTTTCAACTGGAAAGCTGACAGCGCCAGTTCAAGACGTAAGCAATGCATGATGGGGTGAATTCCCATTCTTGCATCAGCTCTTCCTCACCTAGCAGTTTGAAAGCATTCAAATGCGAGTAGATAAATAGGTATCATTTTGGTGGGAAAGTAGCAGCATTCCATGCATCTTAGTGCATAGTATTGCTGGCCGCATGATCATGGAAATGATGGCTCACTTGGCTAAGAAACAAAGATGAGCACTGCCGCCTAGAGCTGGACACAACTGGACAGAGGAAACCTTTTCCTTTATATTAGGCAGCCAATAACCTCTTACCAGGTTAGAGTATCTGTTAAATAAAATATATCAATGCACCTTATGTTCCAAAGATCAGGAGGAGGAGGAGGAGGAGGAGGAGGAGGAGGAGGAGGAGGAGGAGGAGGAGGAGGAGGAGGAGGAGGAGGAGGAGGAGGAGGAGGAGGAGGAGGAAGAGGAGGAAGAGGAGGTGGAGGAGGATTATTCCTGAATCACTAAGCAGCATAGTGATTGTGCAAATGAGTGACAGAAATATTTGGCCCATATGTGGTCACAGATACAATTTGAAGTAAGCTATTTATATGTTCTCTTTCCTTCAGATATATGGGGCTATAACTGTCCTATTCCGACCCAAAAAAAATTCTGAGGACTTAAAAAATGTGTTCATTGACAAAATTTCCATCTGTCAAGGGCAAAAGGCCATGTTGCTTGGATCTGCACCAGTGGTGGAATTCAATTTTTTTTACTACGGGTTCTGTGGGCATGTCTTGGTGGGCGTGGCAGGGAAAGGATACTGTAAAATATCCAGTCAGAGGTGCTATTTGCCAGTTGTCCGAACTATTCACAATTTCCGCTACTGGTTCTCCAGAACTGATCAGAACTTGCTGGATACCACCTCTGATCTGCACATATATAACAGTGATACGTTACAAAATCCTAGATTCTTGAGAAGAACTCAATACTTATGAAAGCCAACCCAAGCTAAAGAACTGGCAGCTGTAACTTCACATAGAATAAGGAAGAGGTGTATGTTACAAGAGCTGGAAACACCACCTAAAAAGAAAATAAAACATCCATTAAGGAAAAACAATGGAGTTCTCTGCCAAATGGAAGACCCATTTTCACAAGAGGGAATGCTTATGAAAAAAAAAAAAAAATAGCTAACCGCTGATAACATGCAGCCAAGTTCATCGCACAGCATGTTTCTTTTGAAATCATTTTTTGCTCTTCAAAAGCAGAAAATAGGAAAGAATCAACTAAGAGCATAGGATATTTTGAAATCACTTTGGCTTTTCAACTCCATTTCCACATTGCATAAGATGTGTTGCCAAGAGGCATTGTTTCAAGTCTTAAGCAGTTTAAATAAGGAAATTATAGCATTCCTTTGGACCAAAACAGCTGGTCTAACATTTCAAATTATTCTCATAGGTGTCTCTGGTTGTTGTTGTTTTTAATGCCCCCTCTCCTTCCATTGTCACACAAAATGCCAGGCTGGATGAATCATAAACACAAAATTAAGATTGCTTAGGAGAAATACCAATAACCTCAGATAAGCAGACAATACCACTCTAATGGCAGAAAATGTAGAGGTGCTAAAGACCTTCTTTCTGAGGGTGAAAGAAGAAAGTGCAAAACTTGGCTTGGAACTTAATATATATATATATAAAAAGTTAAGGTCGTGGCATCTGGTTTCATCACTTCCTGGTAAGTAGAATGGGGAGAAATGGAAGCAGTGACAAATTTAATATTCTTGGATTCCAAGAATGCAGATGGCGTCTGCAGCCATGAAATTAAAAGATGCCTGCTTTTTGGGGAGGAAAGTACGGCAAACCTAGACAGCATATTAAAAAGCAGAAGCACCACATTGCTGACAAAGGTCCATACAGTCAAAGCTATGGTTTCCCCAACAATAATACATGTGTCAGCCTTGGAAGCCGTTTTTTACTTGGAAGCTTAAAGGCTGCCACATTTAGTGCCTGGGTATTTGGGAGGGGGAATTTCATAGTGAGGTAGATTAGACACAGCAACATTCTTTCTCAGAGAGTCAAGGACATGTTGCACCTGGAGGGGAGTGACTGAAGGGATGTCTCCAGTTGGGATGAAGATTTGATTGCAGCATGAGATAGACTGATGGACGCAGGGGATGGATCTTTGATTATTTTTTGGGAAGGGAAAACCCGGAACTCTCAGATTCGGGTTATCCCAGATGTGCCAATAAGACAACTCTAATAAAACGGAACTTTGAGGAAATGTCTGTCTCGGACTTTATTGGTTTGGAGTTGGTTAGTTGGAACTGACAATATGGCTGTTCGAGTTGGATCATAAGGAAGGCTGAGTGCCAAAGAACTGATGCTTTCAAATTGCTGGTGTTGGAGAAGGCTCTTGAGAATCCCTTGGACTGCAAGGAGATCAAATCAATCAATACTAAAGGCAGGGGTGGGTGTCTACCGGTTCTGTCCACCTCTGTAGAACCGGTAGCTCTGAAGAGCAGCAGACATAGAACCGGTTCAATGTCTGCTGATGTTTTTGCCCACCCGCCCACCAGGGCTCTTACCTGATCTTTATTTCCTGATTTTTCAACTCCAGCATCTTCACATCTGCAGTTAAAAAAGCAGGAAAAGAAGGCTGTTTCAAAGGCTGCTTCTCTGCACACAGCCTGCTGATATCAGTGTGCAGGGACGCTTGTAAATCCCGAACCGGTAGTTAACCCTGTCGTATCCCACCCCTGACTAAAGGAAATCAATTTTGACTGTTCTTTGGAAAGACAGATACCGAAGTTGAAACTCAAATATTTGGCTACCAAATGAGAAGAGAAGACTGACTGAAAAAGACCCTGATATTGGGAAAGACTGAAGGCAAAATGAGAAAAGGACAGCAGAAGATGTGACGATTAGATAGTGTCATTGAGGCAGTGGTATGGGTTTGGAAGGATTCTCGAAGAGAGTGGAGGGCCTTGGCAAGCTGTGGTCCATTGGGGTCGCAAAGAGTTGGACGTGGCTTAGCGACTGAACAATTCCTTCCATTATAGATTGGCTAAAAGACTGCATTTTTAGAACAACAGAAACCTTCAAATGTCAGAGAACAAGGACATGCAGTTCCCACTGCTTAAATTTTTAATAACACTGATACAAAAACTATTCAATTGAACCCTGTTTTAACTGTAGAGGGATAGGATGCACACGGCTGAAAATAAGGTCCTTTTTTATTCCTGCTCAATCGGCCTCTGTAACTGATAAACCACAAAAGCTCTTTGCTCCACATCAAAAACACCAACCTGCATTTCAAGCATGGGCTGTAATTAAAACCAGCATCTCCAAATGCCTCTGATTAGGGAGGCAGCCATCTTTCTTAACTGTCAACCTATGTGTCAGTCAACAGACAGTCATGAAAACTGAGGTGACAAGAAGATAAAAGTGGCCCTACTTATAATTACGGTTGATACTACATAACATTTTGCATCTCCAAAGTGCTTTGCTATTTTCACCTCATTAATTCTTTAGAATACCTCCTGCAGGACAACAAAAGGTAAATGACTCTCTTTTTTAAACACCAGAAAACAAGCTTAGAGTCTAGTTTCTCTATATTATTGAAAAAATGTAGAGCATCTTATGTTTGTTTCATTAAAAAGAATGTATGGGGAAGAGGGAAGGGAAGAGGTCAAACCAAGAATAGATGGCCACCAGAACAAGTTCTGTAAACTAGATAAACTGAAGTTTATTTTTAAAGCTACATATTTTATTTTAATGACAAACACCAACCACTAAAGTCTCGCATGAAAAATAAAAGCATCAGCAAGTAGCTAAGTGTGTGCCTATGGTTAGTGTTCTTCAAACATTACGAAGTGCTGATTTGTCAAATTTTGACAACCTCAGGTGAAGGACTTCTAATTAGGCCCAAAACAAGTTTGAGCAACTTCAGAACATCAAGACATTCAGGTGGTTAAACAGCCAAATACTCAGAACAAAAGTCAGAGAAGACAAAAATCTCTTTGAACAGTTTATAACAAAAGTAAGGCAAACTATTAATAGTAGCTCCGAACTCTTGGAAATAAAAGGTAAAGGTTCCCCTCGCACATACATAGTAGTCATTTCTGGCTCTAGGAGGCGGTGCTCATCTCCGTTACAAAGCCGAAGAGCCAGCGCTGTCCGAAGACATCTCAGTGGTCATGTGGCTGGCAAAGGCGCAAGGAACGCAGTTACCTTCCCACCAAAGTGGTCCCTATTTTTCTACTTGCCTTTTTACATGCTTTCGAACTGCTAGGTTGGCAGAAGCTGGGACAAGTAACGGGAGCTCACTCCATTACGTGGCACTAGGGATTCGAACTGCCGAACTGCTGACTTTTCTGATCGACAAGCTCAGCGTCTTAGCCACAGAGCCACCGTGTCCCACAACTCTTGAAAATAGAGATATACAAATATGCAAATTCTGGAATGTCAATCATACTATACTAGTAGTCCAGCCTTACTTTACAATTATGGGTTTACCAAGCTATTAAAATGTCCAAGCGATCACTTCTTTTTCTCACCCAAAGTTATGAGATGGCACCAGAAAGCACTAGAAGGGCCTACATTACATACCTGGCACTGAACAATAACCACCCAGGGTGCAAGAATTCAGGGTTAATGGGGTTTGTTTTTGGATTGTGATATACAAATATGCAAATTCTGGAATGTCAATCATACTATACTAGTAGTCCAGCCTTACTTTACAATCATGGGTTTACCAAGCTATTAAAATGTCCAAGCGATCACTTCTTTTTTCTCACCCAAAGTTATGAGATGGCACCAGAAAGCACTAGAAGGGCCTACATTACATACCTGGCACTGAACAATACCCACCCAGGGTGCAAGAATTCAGGGTTAATGGGGTTTGTTTTTGGATTGTGATGTGTTAATAGGATAAGCTGGATGCTTGAAAACCTCACGTTTCATGTATTTTTTGTGCTTTGCTGCAAGAGGAACAGGAATGTCAAGAATGCACAACAGCAAGGACTTCTCAATAAAAAAAAAAACCTCTGTTATCAACAGAGTTAAATTTTGAAGGAATTGACACTGCTCTTTGGTTACTTCTTTGGGAGGACAAAAAGTCTCAGGGCTGAACAAGCTCAGAAGAAAAGGTTCTCTGTTCTCTGACAGTTTGAAAATAGGCATTATCTGAACCTATTCTTAAATGAGATGCTTTATCATCAGTAGGCAGAATCAAAATAAGCACTTGCAACTAAATCGTTTGCCAGCTTAAATCATCATCACAAGTAGAGCCGGAAAGTTAAAAAAATAAAATGTTTGTTATATCCTTCAAACAAATAAAAGTCTGACCCAGCTTGAGTCATGTTCTTTAGTTTTCCTTGACGGTATTAGTTCAAAAAGGCACTGCTAAACCAAAAGCAAACAAACAAAATTTATAAAATATCAAGATGGACCTTGAATGAGCTATTTCAACTTTTGGAAGCCAGCTATGAGTCAACAAGAGTTGAAGCAATAATGGAGCACAGGTTTTAGTGAAAGAAAGAAAACAACCAAGGACAGATGCTTTTAAAAAACTATTCTTTTTCTTTTTTCCTTCCTTCCTTCCTTCCTTCCTTCCTTCCTTCCTTCCTTCCTTCTCAAACTACCTCAGAGAGAGAGAGAGAGAGAGAGAGAGAGAGACAGACAGACAGAGGAGAGGGAGGGAGAGAGAGAGAGAGAGAGAGAGAGAGAGAGAGAGAGAGAGAGAGAGAGAGAGAGAGAGATCCAAACCTTTATTGTCAGAGTACAACATGTGCACAATGAGATTGGCTGAGCCTCTCTTTGTGCACCCCTCCAACACAATACAACTCACAGTGAAGACAGAAAATCCCTAACCCAGTGAATCCAACTAACGCACACACAATCCTATTGCATCAGAGAGATAGACAGGGGTGGGAATCTACCAGTTCGGCCCAGTTCGGGAAAACTAGTATCTCCGAGGATCAGCTGGGAGTGAACCGATTTGGTTTGTTCTGATGATCAGCTGTTGGACCCACCCGCCCGCCTGGCCTTCTAGGCTGTGGTTTATATCCTGTTTTTCAAGCTCAGCTGATTCACACAGCGCAGCGGATTGCTGGGTGTCACTGTTTAACACACAGGGATTGCTGGAGAAGGTCAATAGCAAACGCAAAGCACACACTCACCGAACCGGTTGTTACACCAGTTGAATCCCACCCCTAGAGAGGGAAAGTGTTTAAAGGGAAATACTGTGACTGGCTCAGGAATTCTGGGAGTTGAAATCCACAAGTCATAAAAGCTGGGAGTTGAAATTCACAAGCCACTGTTCCCCACCTTTGCTTTATATACCCAGTGATCTGAATGAACCCCTATTGATTTATGACGGTAAGAAACAAATCCTTCAACGTTTTTCTCAACATACTCTGTAGTTATCTATAGCTATACAGATTTCCTTCATTAAAAATAAAAAACAGATGGAAGGAAAGTATGATTTAAACTGAAAAATCAGCAAAGGGTCAAACTGAAAGTGCCTTAACTATGAAAACATACTGCTCAGATAAATAAAGAGCTTGTACATTAGCTATACCATCTATAAATAGTGACTCTCTGCTCGTTGGGCTTATGTTGTTATTGTAATTGTGCCTCAGTATCCAAAATGCTTCACAGAGCATTGACTTGCTTTAGACATTAAGAATCTACATTTAATAACTCACGGTTTATTAAGCTGGGGTTGTAAACATCTGATTTAGCATACTGTCTCTGTATCACGTAACACATACAGGAGGGTTGCAGTGTGGAAGAGTATTTTCAGACTGGGTGCCTATTGAGCTTAAAGGTTGCATCAAGGAAGGAAGATGATAAATGGGATGAGCAACTCAAGCTGACAGTGCAACCAGGAACAAAAATTGCTACAGGATTCTCTATTCTGACCTACACTAACTCCCCCCCACACCCCATCCTTCAAGGGGCCTTGAACAAGCTCACTGTCCAAGCAAGTGTGGCAAAAGGCAGTGTCTAACACAGGGGTGTCCAACCTTGGCAACTTTAAGACTTGTGGAGCTTTGCTGGCTGAGGAACTCTGGGAGTTGAAGTCCACAAGTCTTAAAGTTGCCAAGGTTGGACACCCCTGGTCTAACAGCAAAAGATATTTTCAAACTCCCTTCATCTGAGGTAGGTTGGCAAACCTACCATGTCTATTAAGGCATAAAGCAGGAGTAAAGATCATAAACTGCTTCAGCTGCTTATCTCTTTAGTTGGGTGTTATACACTGATTTAAGCATATAATAGATTCAACAGAATAACTGTTGGAAGGGATCTTGGAGGTCTTCTAAGTCCAACCACTGCTCAAGCAGGAGGCCCTATATCATTTTGGAGAAATGGTTGTCCAATCTCTGTATAAAAACTTCCAGTAATACAGTACCCACAACTTCTGCAGCCAAAATGTTCCACTGATTAATTGTTCTTACTGTCAGGGAAATGCTCCTTAGTTCCAAGTTGGTGCTCTCCTTGAGAAGTTTCCATCCATATTAATTCTGTATTCCATATTTATCCTATATTGATCAATAGAGAATAATGCAAACTATTTTAATATGGAATGCATTGAAAGATATTTTTGAACAATGGACCAAAGACAGGAAACTTGAAACTGTGTTTATACCAACCAGAGGTGGTATTCAGCAGGTTCTGACCAGTTCTGGAGAACCGGTAGAGGAAATTCTGAGTAGTTCAGAGAAGCGGCAAATACTACCTCTGACTGGAGATTTTACAGTATCCTTCCCCTGCCACACCCACCAAGCCACACCCACAGAACCGGTAGTAAAAAAAAAAAAATTGAATCCCATCACTGGTCTGAACAAATTTAACCAAACTTCCTGTACTTGTGGGATTTCCAGCACTTGCTTTCCAGTACCTGCAACTCTTAATCAACTTTCTATACATTTAATTAAAGGGATTGCAATACTAACATAGTGTGCATGTTTCTTAGAACTTTCTTAAGATGCTTGAGGTTGTGTATGATTCTGGCAAAATCGTAATAGAGATGCAGCCCAAAATACATGGAAAAGGTTAGATTATTTAACTGCAGCTGAATGATTATCAAAGTAAGGAACAATGGAGGCCCAAATGCTCTGTTTTTGAGAGTTAGCTTCGCCCTTCCACTTCCGTCTGATTTCTGGATGGTTTCCGTTGGGACCATTCGTGGCTATGACAAATTCTTAGCTAACATGCCTTAAGCTGGCTAGAAATTTTAGGAATGGCAATGCTAACATTGAGAAGACACCAGATTCAGGAAGTCTGAGTAGCTTCTCATTTAGCTCAAGACTTTTGGGACGTTTCTTCAGTTTAGGGTTATTAAAACTTCAAAAATTATTTGTGTAATTGTGTGTGCAATTCAACATTGACAAAATGAGTTTCACAGAACAAATGATAAGATTTGCATGAGCAGTTATTAGTTTATGCTACGGAAATGTCTTTTTTAAAAAGCAACCCCGGTGCCTTATTAAACTGTGCTGGACTGAAACATACAAATTCATCTTCACATTTCGTTTTCATCCTTTTTATGTGGCATCCACAACCGGCTCAAGGAAAGAAGAAAGATCTTTCTATTTGGAATCTATTTATCCAAACAACTCTGAGAAAGACTCATTACAAAACATGTGATTTGAATTTTGTGGCTGCACAATGTTGAATGGAAATCCGCAAATAGTAAATACAGACACTCAGGCACAACACAGCTGAATTAAAAACTCATGATTGGATGTTGTCTTTGTTTTAGATGTTGATTCTGCTCCCTGTAAACAACCAATTGTCTGCATAAGAGTTTCTCAGAATAAATGCATTTGGTGCAGGCTAATAATGTAGATAAGTGAAAAAATCTTTAGGAATTGCAACCAACTAAAACGAGTTTTATTTCTGCTTTCCCCGCCCCCCCACAAAAAAATGTACAAGGTATAGGTATAAGAAAATGCACATGGACATGCAGGTAGTCCTCAACTTAGGACCATAACTGAGCCCAGAACTTTCTGTTGCTAAGACATCGGTTAAATGAATTTTTCCTCATTGTGCGACCTTTCTTGCCACCGTTGTTAAGTGAATCACTGCAGTTGTTAAATTAGTAACACAGTTGTTAAATATCTGGCTTTCCCATTGACCCTGCTTGTCAGGTGGTCACAAATGGTGATCACATGACCCTGGGACACTGCAATAGTCATAAATGCACGTCAATTGCCAAGCGTCTGAATTTTTATCATGTGACCATGGGGATGCGGCTATGGTTACAAGTGTGAAAAACCGTAATAAATCATTTTTTCAGTGTCATTGTAACCTCAAATGGTCACTAAATGAACTGTTGTCAGGACTACCGGTAATCAGGTGCCAGGTGACACTTTTCCAGTCTCATAAATCCAGTTATGACATAAGTACACCTTCCCTCCATTTTTCCTCCAGTTCTGAGTATTTCCTCTTTCAATTCCAATTAAACCACAGCTTTGCTTTACAATGATTGTGAAAGGCACAATGATTGTGAAACAGGGTTCTTCTGGAAAACACATCTTTCAAACCCACTGTCTACCACAATCAGAGCATGGGAAATACAGCCCTTTCTGAGAAGGGAAAGGTAGAAATTGCTTCAAGAAGGATTAAAAAATAAATGTATAAACCTTACTGTGAAATGATTGGCATTATTTTTATAGGTTGTATCCTGTGGTGGGATTCAGCTGGTTCTCACTGGTTTGGATGAACCGGTTGTTAAATTCACACGCATGCACACTGCTATCAAAGTGGATCCTGGGTGTTGCACTGTAATGGAGAAACAGGCAATGAAGCAGCCGGTGTGAGGGAAGGACAAGGCCATTCTCCCTCTTCTGTCTGCTCCTCCTCCTTCCCTCATGCCGGCTGCTCCATTTCCCATTTCTCCATTGCAGTGCAGTGCCCAGGATCCACTCTGATAGCAGGTGTGGGGGGGGGGTGTAATTTAAAAACCAGTTTACCCAGGGTCAGTTTGGACATCGTGAGAGTCTCGTCCCACATGTGAGGTGGAGCTGGAGGACAGGGATGGGCCATGCCTCCCACGATAGCCAACCTGACCCTGGGCAAACCGGTTGTTAAGTTATTTGAATCCCACCACTGATTGTATCCATAATATCTTTGGATTCATTTGATTCATGGATAGAAACATTATTATACCCAAATGAATTTTAACTCTATAGCAGTGAATGAAAGCTTTGGGTTTTATCCATATCCTATCTGTTTGACCAAAGCAAGAGTAGACAACACATTGCCTGCAGACATCAAATCTCTAAACTGGTGACCACCAAGCTCCCACCTATGTTGGTTCTTTATCAAAGCTCAACATGACCTTTATTGCATGGTCAGATAGATGAACAACAGAACTTTAGTACTAAGATATATGCTGGTAATTGCAAAATTGCAGCTGGTATCAAATTCTAGGCATGATTATTTGACTTAGATCAGGGATCAACTTGGCAACTTTAAGACTTGTGGACTTCAACTCCCAGAATTCCTCAGCCAGCAAAGTCTTAAAGTTGTGACTCTAGATCCTTTGTGATAACAAAGGTACTCTCAACTCAGCAAGTGAAATTGATGTGTAACCTTGGTGAAAACAAACATATATAAAATATATATAAAGTATGTATGTGTGTGTATGTGTATGTATGTATATGTTTATGTATATGTATATTGTGTGTGTGTGTGTGTGTGTGTGTGTGTGTATATATTCTTAAGTTTTCTATTATTATATGTATGGATAGCTTTGTTGGGTATTTTCCCATGTCATTGTAGTTGTGCTTTTAAAGTTGTAGCAAGTTTAGCAGAATCTCATCTGCCATCATCACCAGACGAACACAGTACAGAAGCCTGATAATGGCAGATGAGATTCTGCCGAAACGTTGCTACAACTTTAAAAGCACAACTATAATGACGTGGGAAAATACCCGAACAAAGCTGAATACCATATAGATAGATAGATAGATAGATAAATAGACACAACAGGCAGGGGAATACAAGTAACAATAAGGTGATTACCATCAGCAAGATGAACAACAGTCTCTGTCAATATTTTGAAAGATAGCTCTAGGGAAGATAGAACATGTACAGTATATTTTTTAAAAAAACCCTATCAAACATAGCAGCTTAATTTAAATAAAAAGCATTTTAAAAGATATTCCATAAACATAATTTTCAGTGGTGCCTAAAACATATTTCAATTTTATTTGGTTGTCTATTTTCTTCCTCTTTCGTCCCTTTTTCTCCTCTGCTTCGACGTATTTTATCTTTTTGAGAAAACAAGAGTAGAGTTCATACCTGAAGTAAATCATGCAGGTAGTCCTCGGTTTATGATGGTAATTGAGCCCAAATTTGTATTGTTAAAGCAAGACAGTTAAGTGAGTTTTGTCCCGTTTTACAATCCTACTTGACACAGTTAAGTGAATTACTGCAATTGTTAAGTAACATGGTTCTTAAGTGAATCTGGCTTCCCCATTGACTTTTCTGACCGGAAGGTCTCAAAAGGCGATCACATGACTCTGGGAAACTGCAGCGTCCACAGTAGAACAAGTGGTCATTTGAATCAAGATCTTCTAGGCCAGGGGTGTCAAACTGGCAGCCCAGGGGCCGAATGCGTCATGTGCAGGCCACACACATCCCAGCTCCACGAAGGGAAAAAAAGTCATGACACATCACATGATGGCAACATGAGACTACATGTTTGACACCCATTCTAGGCCATTGGTTCTCAACCTGCCGTCCGTGAACCCCGGGGGGGTGGTTCCACAGAAGCTTGCAGAAATGTTATGATTTAAATCATGAGTTAAGTCTTGTGGTCCGCGGCCATGATCCATGGCCACAAAAATGTATTTAAAGGAGATCCGTGGTGAAGAAAAGGTTGAGAAGACTCAAACACAACAATTTATACACTATTTTAGATTATTTATCCCTGCCCACAAATATGTGCAATGATGCAACGAAAGAGACAGGATGTGCATTAGAAATTTGTTCCCAGGTACCTTAGGCTTTCTGTAGATTTTTTTTATGTTACGCATAAGAGTTCGCAAGATCGTTATAAACCCATTCAGCTGATTGCCTTTAAAAAAACTTCCCATGGTCAGGAACAATGAAAACACAGCATGGGAAAACATTTAAGCGCAAATGCATAAAGCTATTTCTTGACATACGTAGAAGGGTCTCAATAGAAGAGTATATTTGTAGCTCAGGGTTGAACTGTGGGGTCCTTGGTGCTGTCTGAACTTTGAAAGGTCTTCTGTGCTGTATAGACCAATGGCATTTACCAGGGGGCTTCACCATAGTAGAAAAATGAAACAACATGACAGAGATTTTAAATGTGTTCTGGAATAGTTTCACAGGAATTGGAGGTGGGGGAGAGAGAGACTTGCAATGTGTCACTCATTTTACATTAACCAGCATATATTTCTTGAATTCAATGCATTGCAATCAGAACAACTGCTAGTTCTTTATTCTTTCCTTTTTATATTGTTTCCCAAACTGAAATTGTGAACGAGACTATGTGTCTGTGCGAAATTCTTTCCTCATTAACATTGCCCTTTTTTTTTCATTCTCTCTTAATAACCAGAACGAGTTTTTTTTATGGTGTCTCAGCAGGGCTAAGAACAACTATTAAACTATTTAGAATGATGACATATTACAAAATTCAAGCGCTATCTAATTATGTTTGTCACATGTCATAAAGGCTTCATAAATCAGATAATACTACTACGGACATTATAGAAAGTTGCTTAATGACATCATGGCAATAATTTGACATCTTATTTCATTCAACACTGGCCCCAGAAAAAGACATCCAATGAGTTTTAAGGAATATTTATTTCTCTATAAAATTTTGAGGCTTACTGACCCCTTGATGGCTTTGCACAATGTGCAAATAAAAAGGTAGGGATCAACTATAATTGATTGGAAGAATACAACAACAACTACGACTTAAGGGGCTCCACAACATTGTAACTCAAGGTCTGGGAGTACAGCTAGGTTTTTAACAATTTCCTAAACATCATAAGGGTGGGAGCCACATCAATCTCAGGGGAACACTGTTCCAGAGGGCAGGGACTGCAATATACTATGTGTCTTCCTAGACCAGGGGTCTTCAAACTTGACAGTTTTAAAACTTGTGGACTTCAACTCCCAGAATTCTTCCTCCAGTCATGTTAGCTCAGGAATTCTGGGACTTGAAGTCCACAAGTCTTAAACTTGTCAAGTTTGAAGACCCTTGTCCTATGCCCTATAAGATGATGCTCATTAATAATGATAAGACAAATGTTGATGGTCTAATCTTAAAAAATATGTAAGCCAAAATATTTCAAATTCTTACTTGGATTAAAATTAACATTTAAGAACTATAAACATTTCATTGGTGGGAGTTATATTTTAATACAGATGTCAGTTCTGCTGGTGTAAATTTTTTGTCAGAAGATGATTATTAGGTTAGCCATGATCCATAAAAGCCTGAATATATGTGAGACTCTTAAAGTATCCATCCAGGTAACTGGAGGATCAGAGTGTCTTAAGTTTCAGCAACAGAGCAATTACAGTGGTTAAGAGGCACCATGGAAAAGGGAAATATTGGACAATTGTTTATCAAAATGGTGCAAGCAACAGGCTGGAGCAGAACAAATAAAACCAAAAACAATCTGAGCTAATAAGGAAAAAGGACTTAAAGCAGGTAACAGAAGGCAATAAATTTGGGACTTCAACCAATATGGTTTGAAAAATCATTTCTTTTTAAGCAGAACTTTATGCTCCAGTCCAGTGTCTTTGAATGTACAAAATTCCATTGGCTGAACATGAAAAAAAAATAGACAAAGGCTAGAAATTGTTAACATTTGATGTTCAAAATGCAGATTTTTCCATCGTCCTTTCAATGCAAGGAAGAGTGTGAGAACTTTTTCTTCTCTTAGCAGGAGTGTGGTTGGATTACATTAGGATGAGGTTGAAGGTCTTTAGCCTTCTTTGCATTGCCCTGGACAATTAACTACATGTTTAAAAGACTTCATTCTTGTCTGAAATAAAGATTCTAATCTAACTAAGCTGTGTCTGAGAGTCTTCTGCCTAGTCAAGCTTAATGCCGAATAATAGGTTGAATGTTTGCAAAGTTGACATTTATTACTATATCCTGTTGTGAAGACTGATAAATATGTTTCCTGAAAATGGGAAAGAGAAGTAAAGAGGGCTGTCTCCATTTTGATTTTCTGTCTTCAGCAGTTTTATACCAGCCAACAGCATACATATAAAATTCTATGCCAAATTCTCAAACAATTGCCACTTAATCTCCCTTTAAAAAAGATAAAAGTAGTTAACGCTTGAAATTAACTCCCATATCATGAATTACATTGGTATAAACAGGATTATCTTAGAACATACCTCAAGATATACAGCAAGAAAAAATGGCACTTTTTTGTATGTACTATAGTCTCTATGCTCAAAAAACCACTCCATTAAATACCAATTATTTAAATTTTTCCAATTAGTCAAAAGAATTATTGTAATCTGAGATATGCAAAAGGACTGGATTTTTTTTATACATATCAGCTATTTATTTTTCCTCTGAAACACCTCAGCATCACCTGATGTTGTCTACCAAGTTTTTTTTTTCATTTGAAATAAGTAATTAACAAGTTGTGGGGTTAAATAATTAAAAAAGCATAGTCAGGATGTGAAACTTTAATCTTTTAAAACATGCTTTAAAAATAAATGAATGTGTGGTTAAGCTTCCTCCCTCTTCAACTATAAATAAATGTTTCTTTTCTTGATCACTATACAGAAAACAGCTTCACTCTACCTTATCTTGGGATGTAGCATATTACAGGTGAAACTCGAAAAATTAGAATATTGTGCAAAAGTTCGTTTATTTCAGTAATGCAACTTAAAAGATGAAACTAATATATGAGATAGACTCATTACATGCAAAACAAGATAGTTCAAGCCGTGATTTGTCATAATTGTGATGATTATGGCTTACAGCTCATGAAAACCCCAAATCCACAACCTCAGAAAATTAGAATATTACATGCAATCAATAAAACAAGGATTGTACATAGAACAATATCGGACCTCTGAAAAGTATAAGATGCATATGTACTCAGTACTTGGTTTGGGCCCCTTTTGCAGCAATTACTGCCTCAATGCGGCGTGGCATGGAAGCTATCAGCCTGTGGCACTGCTGAGGTGTTATGGAAGACCAGGGTGCTTCAATAGTGGCCTTCAGCCCTTCTGCATTGTTCGGTCTCATGTCTCTCATCTTTCTCTTGGCAATGCCTTATAGATTCTCTATGGGGTTCAGATCAGGTGAGTTTTCTGGCCAATCAAGCACAGTAATCCCACGGTCATTGAACCAGGTTTTGGTGCTTTTGGCACTGTGGGCAGGTGCCAAGTCCTTCTGGAAAATGAAGTCAGCATCCCCATAAAGCTCGTCTGCGGAAGGAAGCATGAAGTGCTCCAAAATCTCCTGGTAGATGGCTGCGTTGAACCTGGATTTAATGAAGCACAGTAGACTAACACCAGCAAATGACATGGCTCCCCAAATCAACAGAGACTGTGGAAACTTCACACTGGACTTCAAGCATCTTGCAGTGTGTGCCTCTCCATTCTTCCTCCAGACTCTGGGTGCTTGGTTTCCAAATGAGATGCAAAAGAGAACTTTGGACCACTAAGCAACAGACCAGGTCTGTTTTTCTTTAGCCCAGGTAAGATGCTTCTGGCGTTGTTTGTTGTTCAGGAGCGGCTTGACAAGAGGAATACAACATTTGAAGCCCATGTCCAGGATCCGTCTGTGTGTGGTGGCTCTTGATGCACTGACTCCAGCCTCAGTCCACTCCTTGTGAAAGTCCCCAACACTTTTGAATGGCCTTTACCTGACACTCCTCTCCAGGCTGCAGTCATCCCTGCTGCTTGTGCACCTTTTTCTTCCACACTTTCCCTTCCACATACTTCCTATTAATGTGCTTTGATACAGCACTTTGGGAACATCCAACTTCTTTTGCAATTACCTTTTGAGGCTTTCCCTCCTTATGGAGGGTGTCAATGATGGTTTTCTGCACAATTGTCAGGTCAGCAGTCTTTCCCATGATTGTGATTCCTACTGCACCAGACTGAGAGACCATTTAAAGGCTCAGGAACCCTTTGCAGGTGTTATGGCTTAATTAGCTGATTAGAGTGGGACACCTTGAGCCTAGAATATTGAACCTTTTCACAATATTCTAATTTTCTGAGATTGTGGATTTGGGATTTTCATGAGCTTTAAGCCATAATCATCTCAATTATGACACATCACGCCTTGAACTCTCTTGCTTTGCATGTAATGAGTCTATCTCATATATTAGGTTCACCTTTTAAGTTGCATTAATGAAATAAACGAACTTTTGCACAATATTCTAATTTTTCAAGTTTCACCTGTATATACTAGCTCGATACCTGTGCTTCGCTATGAAACTATGTGTCAGGCTTAGTTTTGGGGGAGGAAAATAGGGGGAGTGGCGGGGAGAGAAATTCTACCTCTGCCTACCAGCATCCATCAGTATTCATCTGGCTAGTGTCCTGTCAGTGTGTGAGAGCTGTTTGGAAACTGAAAAAGCATTTGCTGTGTGAACAAGAAGGAGACAGCAAGGAGTTTAGGCGTGGCTTAGGTCAACTGTTCTGTACTAAAACTTTTGGTGCTGTGAAACTAAAACTGAAACTGAAACTCCTCTCTTCTGCTTGTGTTTTGCATTTGGAACAGATTTCTTTTCAGGTGGGGAGGGGGAATAGAATTCCTAACCATCAGACCGTAATTAATAATGATATATGAAATACTAATGCTCTGATGGTCATTTTGAAAAATCCTTTCTTAGCAAGCACCTAGAAGCCAAGAGGAACATACGTGCCAAATTTCAACTTTGTAGCCTTTCCAGTTCTGGAGATTTTGTGATGATGCGTGAGTGGTATTTCGCTTTTATATATATAGATTTAACAAGACCTAGTGCCAAGGTTTCATGTAGAACTTCCTATTTTCTCATAGTCAGTTTAACAGCTGAACGCTAGTTTAAGTTCATTCTATATGAAAGGGTATGCTTTTTTATTTTTACACATTTCTTAGAATTTTCTTCATTTATTTGTTGTCATTTCCTAACGGAAGAAGAGAAGAACAAGGAGGAAGGGAGGGGGAGGACACAACCAGGCTAGAAATAAAGATATGATATTCAAACTTTCATTGCAATTTCACGCAGAGTTCCAGTCAGAACTGGAGGAAACATAATGAATTGGACATTTCATATGGCCCTTGGGGAAGGAAGGAGAGAGCTTGCCTGCCAACGGAAGTGTTATTAGGGATTCAGATGGCAGCAGAGTCTCTTCTAAGCTACAGCAGAATCAATGCCCCAAAACGGTGCCAGCAGACCCAAGGCACAAGATTAAACTGATGCAAGCAGCAGGAGGAAAAAAGCAACAGCAATTCATCAAAAGTTTCAGAAAACTTTAGAGTTTACCATGTTTGGGATTAAGACCGAAAAAAGTTTGCATCTGTGCACGTAGCTTTTACCCAGTCAGCAGCACCTTACATAATTATCTATGTAATTCTTTGTTGTTAGCAATTACTGTCAGATCAATGATATGCCTATTTTTTTAAAATTAAAGAACAGCTCTACTTCATTAAAACACCAGTTTGTCCAAGCCAACTTTTTACTTTTCCACCCAGAAATCAAACAGAAAAGACACTAATCCTCATTCCCATCTTTCATGCCAGCAAATGGCCATTTCAGAATCTGGAAACACCCCAGAACTTGTTAGGTACTGATTGACTTGTTCTGTGTACTTGTTATTTGGCTGTTTCTCATGACCTTTTGAGAAGATCGATTAGGCTGAATGGAGAGAAAGCAAACGATTCAAAGCATATGCAATGAGTTCTGAAAATTGGTCTGGATCTGAATACAGCTTTCCGTTGGCACATATCAATACACCAGAACTGATCACTATATCAAAATCTTCAAAGTCATCCCCAAGCTAAGCAAAGCAGAGAGTGGGTCAGTTGAACCCAGGGAATATCTTTCTTTCTTTCTTTCTTTTCTTTCTTTCTTTCTTTTCTTTCTTTCTTTCTTTCTTTCTCTTTCTTTCTTTCTTTCCTTCCTTTCCTTATCTTTCTTTTTTTCTTTCTTTCTTTCCTTTTCTTTTTCGTTCTTTCTCTTTCTTTTTTTCTTTTTCTCTTTCTATCTTTCCTTTCTTTTCTTTCTTTCTTCCTTCCTTCCCTCCTTCCTCTTTCTTTCTTATCAAACTTGTATGCTATCCATCTCTTCTCTTCTTCAATGCCATGTTCTGGAAGAATAAGATGCTAAACTAATATCATTTAAATGTTCAATTAGAACCACACAAACTTCTTAACTCTCTCCTGAATGATAGTACTAAGTAAAAAGAGTGGGAGAGAGGGAGAACATAGTGTCAATAGTTGTTGCATCTTTGCACCAGGGCTACAAGCCTCCGTTTCCACCCTATCTTAGGGACCAAGGTGCTGGCAATGCAGTGCTGATGCCATAAAGAAGATTTTAATAGTCGTGGTGCAATCCTTCCAATTTCCGGTAAAGAGAATCTGATTAAATAATGCCCCCAAGGCAATGCAGAAGGCCTCCAGCGGAGCCACAATCCCCGAAAGCTTCCACCTGTGCTTTAAATTGTAAAGAGCGTGTTGTCAAAAGTTTAGAGCAAATCGACTTTTCCTTGTAGCAGAAACAAATAGTTGGTGGTTTTGCTCAAAGCAAAAAAAAGCATCTGTCACAGAAGTCTGTCGCCTGTTCCTAAACATTATTTACGGACTGCAAGGTGCAGCCACAGGAGAAGGGAAGGGAGGGGGAGGAACCTTCTGTACTGCAGTCATATTTTACTTCCACACTAATTTTAATTGTGTATTGAACAATATCGAACAGAAGGCTAATTAAGGGTCCTTGAAAGACTGTTCCTGTACATTTGTTTAATTTTGCTGAGGAAGACAGATTCTCTAGAAGCAGCCATATGAGAGAAAGTCCAGAGGCCACCACCGTCAGTGATGCAAAATGCATTTCTCTGCAATACATGTTAGCTTCTCCCCTTTAATTCCTGAAGGATTCCCATTCATGGAAGACTGAGAAGCCAGATCAGGAAACAACAATCATGAAAGTGTTTCTGGCTCGGCAAAAAAAAAAGCAACTAATCAGACTTTGGTTTGTGTGTGTGTGTGTGTGTGTGTGTGTTGTAGGCTGCATAATTTCAGATTTCTATCAGAATATGTTTTTTTTAAGGACACATGATTATGTGTGCTAGCGTTGTGGTTCGCCGGCAGCCGGTGCAGATGGCAGCGGAATCGGACAGTGGGGAAGAACAGGGACCAGTCAGGGAGTCTGGAGAGGACTCGGACGGGGGTCCGAGAGATGGGGCCAGGACCATCTGGGAGGGGAGTGCTGCCTCTGGAGCCTTCAGAGTCTGGCAGCAGCGAGGCAGAAGAATAAGGGGAGCCTGTTCCTAGTGTGTGTGTGAGCAGAGATGCTAGAAGGCGAGAGCAGCTGAAACAAAAGGGGCGACTTGGGAGTAAGGCTGGGAGGTGATTGCTTCTCCCATAAGGTATAAAGGAGAGGCAAAGATGACGAAACCTTTGCAGGAAGCAAAGTTGTTTGTTTGGTTCAGATTCATTCTTGAAGCTCTTTGTACCTACTCTTTGCAAAATTAAACAAATGTACAGGAACAGTCTTTCAAGGACACTTAATTAACCTTCTGTTCGATATTGTTCAATACACAATTAAAATTAATGTGGAAGTAAAACGTGGGTTGTTGTTTTTTTTGTTCATTGGACACTTCTGTTATTGGCAGCACTTCAGAGGGAAGAAAGGTGGGTGCTTATCTCATGGAACGTTTGAGAGTCATTACTGGCTGGGAATGAAAATAATTCCCAGCGTTGCAATAAAACAAGACTTGTTTTTAAAATAAGCGTGTGCGTAATTACAGTCTCAGAAGCCTTGGTCAGAACACTTAGTTAAGTCCCTCAATTCAGATCCAGATTGTTTTAGTTTACTTTACTTTATTGATTAGCCCTTGGGCCATATCAAAGTGCAGGGTTCCAGACACAAATTATTACCAAAATCTGATAAAAACAATTTAAAATGAAATTGGAATAAAATACAGTTTAAATGAAATTGGAATAAAGTACAATAATTTAATATACAGATAACTAAAATATGAAAAAATTGTATTTTGGTATCATCCCTACAATCTATCCCAATCAGTCCTGCATATGCCAATCTCAATTGAACCATTTTGCTTAAATACTATGCTGGGTTAAATGTTATTTTCAGATTCTGGCCACACATAAGGTAAGTTGTTTTGATATGAGGATCCCAATGGGTCATTTGTTTGGTATAATAGACCGAGGTACCTGCCTCTCGCCCTGTTATACAAGCAACAATCAAACAGGATGTGAGCCAGGTCATCTACCTCTGTCAATCTGCAAATGGAGAGATGTCCATTGTAGGGTATAGAATGGAATCTCCCATATCTGACTATTGTGTTCCAAAACTTCACACAGCTATGGAAACACAGTGTCCTGTGGCCATGTAATAAGCATTTGTGATCTTTCCAGTTGGCTTCTGAATAGCAAAGCCAGTGGGGGAGCCTAGATTTACTTAAGAATCACAAGATTCACTTAACAACTGCAATGATTCACTTAACAACCATTGCAAAAAAAAGGTTATAAAATCAGGTATGACTCATTTTTCATATGACTCATTCGAGGTTTCGACGATCCATAAGTATGTCTCTATTCTTGACATTTAAAGAAGGTCAGGAATGTGCTCAATCATTTAACAACCTAGATCGATTTAAAGCATTTTATTTTTTTTCCAGACAGTAGATTTCGACACCACTATTTGTTTCCTTCAAAGGATTGTCAGTTTTACTTTTTGGAGAGAAATTGCATGACATTTTTTTTTTAAATCAGGGAACAGTTGATGTGATCAAATGTCTCTAGGTAAATACAGTACTTCATAGTGCTTTACAGCCCTTCCTAAGCGGTTTACAAAGTCAGCCTATTGCCCCCAACAATCTGGGTCCTCATTTCACTGATCTCAGAAAGATAGAAGGTTAAGTCAAACTTCGGCCGGTGAGAATCAAACTGCAGGATGTTGGCAGAATTAGTCTGCAATACTGCATTCTAACCACTGTGCCATCACAGCCAAAAATTAAACAGCCAAAAGATATTGATTTGTCTTCTGTACTTTCAGATACTCTTTCTCTCAGTAAGGACCTTTTAGACATACAGTAAATCATGGAAGAACATAGAATTTGCTTGCAAAATATCCAACTTAAATTCCTAGGAATATTCTTAGATGGTCAGACCATGAAGGATTCTTGCCCCCCAAATTCTCTTTCTTTAAATTTGAAGAGACATGAATAAACAACATGACTTGTGATAGAGGATATATTATATTCTTGTCATATTCTTACAATACACAAAAATTGTATCAAACCTTTTGGTTTTCTCACAGAACTTCCTAGCAATACAGTACAACATTGAACTTGGCTCAAACAGAATAATTGACAATCGGACAATTACTTACAAGTGCCAGTGTAAAGACATTTCCAAATATTTTTCTGAAACACAAAACAGATCTCAGCACCACACCTTGAAATAACCACAGCCATGAATCCAGCCTTATTTTCTCCATTCCCATTATCTACATAGTACTAAACCCTTTGACTATAATTAAACAAAATTGTGCATCATAGTGCAACAATTTTTGAACCAAAGTAACACTCTATGGACTAACTTGCAGAATGTGTCCAAAATCCAGGAGCCATTACTCCTGAGGGAATGAAATTTGGAGATGTCTTGGGTGCTTCAAGGGATGCGGTGGCTCAGTGGCTAAGACATTGAGCTTGTGGATCAGAAAGGTCGGCAGTTCGAATCCCTAGCATCGCGTAATGGAGTGACCTCCCATTACTTGTCCCAGCTTCTGCCAACCTAGCAATTTGAAAGCACGTAAAAATGCAAGTAGAAAAATAGGGGCCACTTTGATGGGAAGGTAACAGTGTTCCGTGCGCCTTTGTCATTTTGTCACACTGGCCACATGACCATGGAGACATCTGTGGACAGCGCTGGCTCTTCAGCTTCATAAAGGAGATGAGCACCGCCCCCTAGAGTCAAAAACGACTAGCACATATGTGTGAGGGGAACCTTTACCTGGGTGTTGCTGCAGTGCTGTTGCAATGACTCAATCTTCATTTTAATGCTCTGTGACAGTTTCCCAGACAGTCTCATAATCCCTTCCCCTCATCCCACCCCAAAGTAGCCACTCAGTTGTGGGAAAGGAAGGGAAATTTCTGATGCTCCTTACCAGATTCCCACAAGGAAACTCAGCAGGAAAACTCTTAGGAAGTTGAAATTCACTCGCCCGGGTTTGTTTGGTTTTTTTGCCCACCTGTGATCATTCTGTTTCTCTGTTTAGAAAATTAAATATCTCTGAAATGATCACCCAAAGTGACATGCGATGCCTAGTCCTTTCTGGAAACCTAGCAGGTAGTCATTCCAAGCTAAGGAAAAACATTATCATAGATTCTAAGTTTTTAGCCAGTTAGCTAGCATGCTACTGTGCCCTGGTACAAAATACAGGACCTGTTTAAGCCACTTTATATTGTGATAAGCAAATTATTACAACATAAAACAATCTTGCAGTCATTTTCCACAGCTCTACCCACATTCTCTTTCTCTCTCTCTCTTTTGAGTAGATAATAAATAGATCCTTTTCATCTCTCTAGCACTGAATAATATAATCAAACACTGCTGCAGGGGGAAAGTGGGTCTAAAGTATTGTTTGTATGAATAACTATAATCCAGTCTGACTTATATGAAACCAAACGAGTAGGAGAGAACAGGTCCCTCATTTGCAGACTTGTTTCAATTAATTTCTGTTTCGCAGTTGCCCCAAAGCCCTCTCCTATAACCTCATGAATTAACATAGATGCGCCAGGGATAATAGTGGAAGCATAGCCATAACATTAAGGTTGCAAAAAATAAGCAAAACTGTACTGCAAAGACCCTAACCATGCAGAAGATTCTTCAATATTCTAATACTAGAATCAGTAATAACCTGAAATTAATTGTATCAATTCAATAAGGATCAATAGCCTCTATTAAAGTGTACAGAATTACGCATGGTGTAGATTAAATGGATACAGAGGAGCTATTTCCCCTTTCCCCAAATACTCAAACCAGAGAGCATCCAATGAACTTTAATTTAGGAAGAATCAATGCAGACAAAAAGATTTTTTTTACTCAACCAATAATTTAATTTGGAATTCACTACCACAAGAGGTGATCCTGGCTTTCGGATCAATTCATGGACTTCATAAGAATCGATGGCTGTTAGTTGTCATGGTAATAGGACTTCCTCTGACAAGCATCTGCTGGGAGTCTAGTGCAGGGATGTCAAACGCAAGGCCCGGGGGGCAAATTCGGCCCATGGGGCTACCCTGGAAACAGCAAAGGACCAGCCCACAATGCCTCTGCCAGCAAAAATGGAGCTTGTGATGGCCGCATATGGCCCTTGAGAAGCTCCGTTTTCACTGGCACAGGGTTGCAGGAGAATGTCACAGGCCAAAATGGAGCTCAGGAGCTTGTTGCAAGAGGCTGGCTGTCACAGGCCAAAACAGGAGCTCCTCTGACAAGAGCGTCTGGGCCACCACAGGCGCCCCCAACACGAGTGATGTTAAACTGCCCATGCTCACCCTGGCCAAGCCCCCAGGCCCCCTTGAGGTCAAACATAATCCTGATGCAGCCCTCAATGAAATCAAGTTTGACACCCCTGGTCTAGTGGCTTCCGTGTTGACTTAGTGGCCCCTGCAGAAGAGGCTGCTGGACTAGATAGACCAGAGTCCTATTCAGCAGGGCACTGTTTATGTTCTCATGTTACCCTATATCAGCTTTCACCTGATCATTGAATAAAGCCACTATTCTAAATGCTGGAGAATCTCTGAAACTAACGCTAAACTGTAACATTATTGACAAAATAAGTTTGCATTAAGAGAACCTTTTAGAAACGACATACAACAAGAAGCATGTCTAAAAATGACTTGTTTACAATATCTGTTTCATTTCAATGCACACTAATAATTTGTGTCCGTGCAGTAGTAATGTTTATGAATGAGTATAGCAGATGCATAATATACTTGAACGTTATAAGTTGTGCAAAATTAGCAGAGCAAATATCCTTAGGTCCAAATATAGATCTGGGGTTTTTTTCCCCTTCCCAAAGACAACATTATTGTTTTAGAGAGCAATCCAGATAATATAAATATTATTTATTTATTTTAAATAATGTTGTACTTCACAGGGAAGATTGTTCTCACCCAAACCTTGTTCCAAGGAAACAAACACGAAACAGAGGTAACAGCAAAACCTTTCAATGATTCTTTACGAATTCCGTTCCTTCACAGTTAAAAGGCTGTTTCAAACTAATTGTCTCTGATAAGAATGAGCCTTGCCAAAGCTGTGCAAGGCTGCCAAGAACACTAGATAAAATTACTAAGAAATATTTCAAACACAAAGAGTCTCCAAACACCAACCAAGATATTCTGAACGTCCACAAGGCTTCAGTGCAAAAACTTCTTTGCTTCCTGCAAAGAACTCCGGTTTCTCAGCTGGCTTTTATCTCTTCAGGGAGGGGCCATCACCTTGCAGCCTTACTCCCGAGTCGCCTGTGCTGCTGCAGCTGCTTTTTCCTTTGAGCAGCCCTGTGCCATGCGCACTGGGAACAGGCTCCTCGGGGACCTCTTCCTCGCTGCTGCCAGCCTCCACAGTCTCTGAAGGCAGCATTCCACTCCCTGGTGGTCCTGGCCCCATCCCTGCATCACACGCAGACCCCTCATCTGAGTCCTCGCTCTCCGAGACCTCAGCTATCTGCACCTTCTGCCAGCAAAGCACAACAAAGATATCTCCTGTACCCAAGATAAACAAAATACAGGTAATCTATTTAATATATACAGAAAAAACCAGTCATACATAGGACCATGACCTTGGAACTAAACTCTTAACTTCTGATGTATCTATTTCTTTTATTTATATACTTGTAGTCCTCAACTTCCAACAGTTCATTTAGTAACCATTCAAAGTTACAATGGCACTGAAAATAGTGACTTATGACCATTTTTCACACTTATGACCATTGTAGCATCCCCATGATCATGTGATTTACATTCAGATGCTTAACAACTAACTCGCATCTATAACAGTTGCTGTGTCCGGAGTCATGAGACATGCAAAGACAATGGGGAAATCAGATTCACTTAACAACCATGTTACTAGTTTAAGAACAGCAGTGATTCACTTAAAACAAATGTGGCAAGAAAAGTCGTAAAATGGGGCTAAACTCACTTAACAAATTTCTCACTTAGAAGCATAAATTTTGGGCTCAATTGTGTTCGTAAGTTGAGCACTACCTATACAGGCAGTCCCCGATTTACGAATGAGATCCATTTCTAAGTCTCTCTAAGTTAAATTTGTATACAAATCAGAACATTTATTTAGCATCAGTCAACACAGTGGTCTAACTTAAAATGTCAGATGGCATTCTCCTTTCTCAAGCTGAGAACCCATTGAAGCTGCGCAATGATTTTGTGAGCATGCATTCGTTATTTATTATTTCACTCAAGTTTTTAAAATAATAAGCTTTATTGCAATCCGTTAGTAAGTACAGGTGGATCTGTAGATTGGATGTTCTTAACTTAGGGATTAACAGAAAAGGGTGCACATTGCTCACTCAATATTGAAAAGTTAGGTTCTGGAAGTCATAGACCAATTCTATTTTGATGACGCCTGGTTGGAAAACTGGAAATGCACATAAAATCTCATTATCTTATGAGATGATTTTGAAAAATACTTTTAAAATTTGAATGTCGAGCCATCTCTCAAAACACACACATAATTTATTTAAATATTGCTCGAAGTCTTTTTAAGTAATCAAGGTTATAACAGCCCTGCCAACTTTACAAACCAGCAAGTTTAACTTTGTCCAAAACTTTACTTTTTCAAGTATATACCCAAATCTATGCTTTTTTTTCCCCAACCTCTCCTGGACAATCATATCTGGTGAATGAGTTATGCCAAATCTGATGTATCTCAATTTGAGCAATATTGAATATGTATGTCCAATATTTCAAATTGTGCAGGGTTTTTTTTCCTCCCCAATCAGCCTTAATTTAGATAAATTTTCTTGATTATTTGCACTGCTATATGAATAATTTCATGGTGACCATCACATATTTTACCCTATAATTCTTCAAGTAACAAAAGAAAAGCTATAGATTTCTGCAAAATTAAGTATTTTTTCAAGCAAGCATACTGAGCTGGGCCATTTAAAGATATACAAGATGTTGAGGCAGATGGACTGGATTCCTCAAAGCAAACTAGACATGTAAGCAAACTTTGAAGATTTGTAAAAAGCAGTGGTGGGAATTGGTGGCACTCTGTGTTGAATGATGATAAATGTCACCATCCTTGATTATCAACACTACTGAAAGGCACTAATGGGTCACAGAACAGCAGGAAGGCAGAGGGTGGTCTTGATGAAATATTACATTATAGAAATAACTATTGAGCGAGGAATGGAATATTACATTGATTTTTCACTCCCATGGAAGCTGCAGACTGTCTAACAGGGGAAAAGGGCGTTGGTACTTACCTGATACACCCATTCTCTGTGAGCTGTGAAGAGCATCCTGACACAAGGTTGAAGGAGTTAATGCAGATGGGTACAGTTATTCTACTGTTATGCTTGTGCAATTGCTGTTGTGCAAATCAACAACTGGATGCAGCTGCAATCTGTGGCCTTGCCATGTCTGCTAAACTACTTGACAGACAAATGGAGGACTCCCTGGTCCAAGATGACTTATCTGGCAAGAGCAACACACATCTAACCTTTACTTCTTCTAATATCCAGCCCAAATCTATCCCTGATTACATCTACACATCTAGTCTGATCTCTAATCAACAAGCCATCTTACAATGATTTATAAATCTGGGTTTTATCTTCAGGCGGAAGGAGAGGGAGGAGGGAGGGGGAGGGGGGAGAGAGAGAGAAAGAAAGAGAAAGAGAAAGGGGGAAAGGGAGAGACTTTGCAATCTTAGAACACAACTACAGAATAATTGATCATTCAATACCCCTCCTCCTCCTTTGAAACAGTGTTTGATAAGTCCTATTTCCAACAGAATCTTAACCTTAACCTTTCAGGTAGAAAAACACATTTCAAGGTCAGATTACTGAGTCATTATATCTCATGAACCTAAACCAGAGCTTCATTGAGAACCGACCTGTGCATCCATAAAGAGTGAATATATTTTAACCAAGGTTAAACACTTAAAAGAACTAATTGTTAGAATAATCAGAGATGTAATCTAATGCTAAAACCTGTCCCATTGAAACCAACGGGACTAAGAGAAACAAAATTACCTAAGGTTAAGCACTTTCCACCAATTTCAAAGAGAAAGACTAAAACATGGGTTTCTTTCTTGAGCTGAAAAGATCATTTAAAGCGCTGAACTAATGGGAATTAATAATCCTTGGATTCTCTTGAAAATGCTTTTATGTCCCACTCTGAGTGATCTTTTTTTTTTCCTTCTAAAGAAAATGTTCGTGTTTAAATTAATTTATTTCATGTTAAATGCAATAAGGTTTTGAGGAGAGCATTCAACTGCATTTCAATATATTATGTAGGATAAAAGCATGTCAGAAGGGCAAGAATTTTCCCACCGCATTTTTAAAGATTAGGATGAGGGTAGAAGATATAGAAGCATTGCCAGCCGCACCAACAGGCTGAAGAACAGTTTCTACCCGTGGGCTGTCAGACTTCTGAATGGAAAATAACTTCACGTCAACATAGTATGATAGACTTGTAGGGCCGGCGCGTTGTGCAACAAGGTCACATAGTGTAATAAGATTGGGTCTAAGTTAGGGACTTCTGTCCTCACTATGAGTTGTGTTGGGGAACGGAGTGTGCAGAGAGGCCCAGCCAATCTCATTGTACACATGTTGTACTCTGACAATAAAGATAATAATAATGAGGAAATGTAACCTATGATTGCAACCAATACAATAATAAGGTCTCATAAACCTGGAACAAAAGAAATAAGCAATCTACCTGCCCAGTCATGCTTTGAACCTCTGCAGAACGTATAATCTACTAAATTCAATACAATTTCTCAAATTTAAACTGTAGCCAGCTGGCTGTTAATCTCTCCCCCTTCCTCTTTTGATAATCTCAGCCAAATACAAATCCAGGGAGTTTATCCAATACTGTTTGATAAGATGGATATACTTAATACAGGTAGGCCTCCATCAGTGGAGTTACTGAATCCCATGAAATAGTCAACCTTATCCAAATTCACATTATTTGAAGTGATATTTCTATGTTTCCACCGCGTAATTAGTTTGATAGAAATAGGCAATTTAAACATATTTTTGTGTAATTAATGAAAAATTACACTGAAGGATAAAAAGAATATACTTATAATTTAAATTTATGGTTAACAAAATCACAGGGTAGTTAAAGAAAGCAATTTTTAAAAAATGTTCTATTGTTGATTCAGGCATTCCAACAACTCATCCTATTTTAGCATTTCTATGGCCACATTCATATTGTTCAATTACATCAAATTTTTGCTCTAATGTAAGTACAAACCTCTTTTTTAAAAAACTTGTATTTTTTTCTGATAAAATCTTAGTTTTCTCCATTTTGCCTCTCATTCGTTGAATTTAGGGCTACGTTCAATATGACCTGGTATCCCTTTAAAAATTGCACTAAATTGAATATTGTATTTTTTTAACTCACTCTAATCATAATCTACCTGGCAATCAAAACTACATGATAACCAATATGTAGCTCATCCATGTCTGTTATTTAGGCATTTTTGTTATTTCTGTCCTACACTTTCGCTCACAGGGTAAAAGTAAAACAAAGAAAAATTAACAATTTTTTAAATATAAATTAATTCAAAAAGAAAATTCTTGGCTAAAGAATGCTTTGTCCTACAAGCAGAAAGGACATCTCCCACAATATTTCCAGAACAAGACTTAATATTAGCAAAAAAAACATGGCAGTCATTAAACTTGTTCCTCGGTCTGAAAAATAGTAATAAACAAATAGAATGGAAGAGATGAAAACACAGCTAGCTCTCTATTTTTGAAACTTCATATCATCTCACTGTTGACTTCTTGGGGGAAAAGCACTGTTATAATTTTACCTATGGTATATCTTTTTTCATACCAACGAAAACCAATCTCAGCAACACATAGGAATTAAACAACTGCCTATCCACACCAAGTAATTATTATTTTAATATCTTATTATATTTGAATGCCACCTAGATTGTTTTTCATGTTTAGAGGTATATAAATATTGGATATTAAATAAAACCAAGAGTATTAAAGGGCATAACATTTAATTTATTTACTTCAATATCTTATTTACATATTTATGTCTACCACATGAAATCAAATGGATTCGAGGTGGCTTATGAAACTTACATATAAAACACAATGCCAGAACAACATATAATTAAAATAATAAATCCAATCTAATTCTCCACTTTAAATTTAATAGTAAAAGTAATGAACTAACATTTATTGAATATAGCACTGCTGCTTATTGAATATGCCACTTCTGGAACAGCCATGTTTTCATCTGCTTCCAGAATGCCATGAGGGTGAAGATCCTCCTTATTCCAGAGGAGTCGATACAAAGAAAGGGTACTCAGACCATCTCATGCCATATTTCCTAGCTGGGATGGGGACATTTAGTAGGTTGCCTCTAGAACTTGAGTTCCTTTACTGGAGTTTCCTAAGAACAGATTGGGCGGCCATTTGTCAGGAACGGTATAGGGCAGGGCTGTCAAACTGAAGACCTATGGTCCAGATCTGACCCTTGGGGTACTTAGGTACTGGCCACACTGGAAACAGCGAAGGACCAGCCTGTGGTGCCTATGCCAGCAAAAACAGAGCTTGGGAGGGCCGCACATGGTGGCCCTTTTCACTGGCAGAGGGTACAGGAGGCCCTCTCAGCCAAAACTGGAGCTGTAGACAATGGATAACCCCAGCCCCTCCTGGGCCACCACAGGTGCCCCCGATATAAGTGACATAGAGCTGGCCATGCCCCCCAGGCCATGCCCCCCACCCTAACCCCAGGTCAAATACAACCCTGATGCGGTCCTCAATGAAATTTAGTTTGACACCCCTGGTATAGGGTCTCCTACTTGACCAGGAGGTTGGACTAGAAGATTTCAAGGTCCCTATTATTACATTAATTGTTAGATACTATAGGCAGAAACTATTTGGGAAAAGGTTTTCCTAAAATATCCAGGTGCCAGACCATCTAGGCCTTCATAAGTTGTGAACACCATCTAGAATCATTCTCAAGATTCTACTGATAACCAGGATCTCTTTCACAGCAGAGTTGTAACATTGCAGGGTTGTGATTGACCACCAAAAACCATGTGTCACTGCATACTGGAACAGCTGAACATTATGGGTGGACTTCAAGTGCAGAGAAGAGCAACCAGGATGATTAGGGGACTGGAGAGTAAAACATATGAAGAACAATTACAGGAGCTGGGCATGGCTAGTCTAGTGAAGAGAAGGACCGGGGAGACATGGTAGCAGTCTTCCAATATTTGAGGGGCTGCCACAGAGATGAAGGGGTCAAGCTATTTTCTAAAGCACCCGAAGGCCAGACAAGGAGTAATGGATGGAAACTGAACAAGGAGAGATTCAACCTTAGAAATAAGGAGAAATTTTCTGACAGTGAGACAAATCAACCAATGGAACAGCTTGCCCTCAGAAGTTGTGGGACCGTCATCACTTGAGACTTTCAAGAAGAGATTGGACTGCCATTTATCAGAAATGGTGTAGGGCCTCTCGCTTGGGTGTGGGGTTGGACTAGATGACCTATAAAGTCCCTTCCAACTCGGATTATCTGTTAACTGAAGTTCATCAATCTAATGTACAGATGGCAAGGACATGAGTAACTATTTCAGCCTATCCTATTCCAGGTAAAGCCACTTTTGGTACATCACCTGAAGCTCTGAGAAAGTTGGTGCAGTCCTGAAATCATCCAGCCTCTAAATCAATAGCCATTCTGTCTTATTTCACTTGAATCTGTACCTGTTTTTCCCTATCCAAATCTTGACAGTCTCCAGACTATTTCCTGAAGTTCTGAACAATTTCTAGCATCTGGGGAAGAGGAGGGAAGAAATGAAGAGGTATGGTGGGGATTGTTGTGAAAATCTAAAATAATGCCTTTACTTAAGGTTGAGTACAATTACAATAATCTGTGCAGCTGAAAACATCACACAATTCTAAATCCAGGAAGGCTCTCATCATGTTTCAACATCAGTCTTTCCCAATGTGGTAACCCCTGGATGAGTTGAATTAAGAGGATGTTAGATAGAAAAGAGTTAGTTACAATCTCAGACTTTTCCTTTTAAGCAGAATGGATGGGGCTAAAAAAATAATAAAACTTATCCTTGTCTCCCCTAACTTTTTTTCTTCCTCAAATACATGAAGCAAGCTAAAATAAATGTCTCATACCCTAGTCCGTTCTTACGAATACATGGAAATTTCCCCCAAGTGACACCATCTATACCAGGGGTGTCAAACTGGTGGCCCGTGGGCCAGATGTGTCACATGCAGGCCACGCCCACCCCAGCTCCGTGAAGGGCAAAAACATCATGAAACGTCGCATGATGTCAATGTGACGTGGTGAGTTTGACACCCGTGATCTACACAGTGCACAGCTATCAGGCAAAAGCAATTAGAACTATTCATGAAGAGTCTCAACAGAAGTTTTATAGCTAGTCAACTATGTTATAATAATCTTACCAGGCTGACTGCATTTCCTTGGGAAATGCAAGGATTCTGGGAGAGGTCTATTGTGAACCCTTTAGTGCAGTGCAAAGACACTAAACTTAGACCTTTCTTGACTCCTCCTTCTAGGCTAGCAGGAGATTCCATCTCAACAATACAATACCACAATAAGACATAAATTTAACTGCCCCCTATAAGCATTAGATGTTGCTACCATATACTTCTTTTATTTCTTTTGTCTACAAAAATGTCTTGATTGCACTTCAATAAAACCATCCAGAAAAGAGGAACTCCCAATGCCTATATAGATATGTCCTTACAGTACTTTTGGCAACTAGCATTTAGCATTAGCAAAGCATTTAGGCTTATATACCCCCACATGGTACTTTACCAAACTCTCTGGGTGGTTTATAATGTAGAAGCATTATGTGCACATTTCCCCCAACAATCTGGCTTCTCCCTTTACTGTCCTCAGAAGGATAGAAGGCTGAAACTATAATGGTTTATTGTTACCTTCCATTAGGGTAGGTTTTTTTTTAATTTTCCAGCATAGACCACAGCCTTTAGTTTCCCTATACTTCCCCATCCAGGCCTCACCCACTTAATTCTGAATCCTCAAACCACATAGCAATAAGTGTACAGTTAAACCGATGCTAAAACAAGCTCATATTTCATATCTGCACCAGATTGGCGATACCTGGT